>NC_137024.1:4883036-4888036 GCF_032717465.1 Coenobita brevimanus | reverse complement strand
AACATGTTACTGAATTTGAGAACTATGAGGAAAGAGAATATAGTTTTACTCCCACAAATGAATGGGATTCAACACGATAATGAATTCATAGAGGAATTTTCTCCAGAACTGTCATCCAACAATGGTAGAAAATCGAAGGGAGCTGGAACTATCAAACAACTGTTAGATCCTCGTCCCACACTGCCACAGGCTCCAACAGCAGCAGTTCAGTACAGGAAGAACGTTGCCCAATGAGTTGTTCTTCCAGTGGTCAGCGTTTATGTGTACAGTACACAGGATCAGCTCAGGCATCGTAAATAAACACTGGCTTCCTAAGTTCACTGTCTTCATTTTTCATAATTACTCTTAATGCTTTCCAACTTCTCTTCACTATTCTCACAAGCACTGAAGCTATACAAACTTTACTAACTGCAATTACACTTAATGCTTGACAACACTTCACTATTTTCACAAGTTCCAATGATATGCAAACTTCAATAAGTCTTCACTATTTGCCAACAACACTTCACTGTTTTCACAAGTACCGAAAATATACAAACTGCACTGACACTGCACTACACTCAAACTGAACTGAAAACCGACTGAACTTGCTCTAGTCTCTTCCCCATACTTATATAAGCTTACATTACTAGAGAAACTTCTAGCAAAAACTCGATGGGGCCACAGTTAATAGTTACCAACTAGGAGACGTCAAAACATGCCAGAGTTTTCTTACATTACATTACATTGTAATTTATTTGCATACAAACCCAAATCAAATTACACAATTCTAACAAACAATCACAAAAATAAAACATTATAGTGAAGAAGAGCACAAAAATTAATGCGTAACTTACAAAATAACTACGCTCACAAACAGCAGGAAAACTGGCAACTCTGACTCGTACCGGGAAATGTCGAGAAGCTCCTCGACCACCTAACTGGCAAATCTCACTGCTTAACACTACCCCCTCCCTAGTCCTTTGTCGTCCCGACAACACTACACAATATATACAAACATAAACCTGAATCCTAATGAAACATCTCACTATACACAAAATAATCCTTCAATTTATTAGATCTTTATCTATGCCACTTCCAATGACATCCTTGCTGCTCCACACAGTCAACTCCTCCTGGAATGTCTTAGTCCTTTTCCTGAGTCACTTCTTCTCAAGGGAAATTGTCACCATCCTCCTGCACTTCAGCTCCTTGGTCCTCAACATCCTCGGCTGCAGGAAAGCACAATTCCTCAGAGACGTCCCAGCTGTACTGTCCTGGCCCATGGTACTGCCACAGACGATTCACATGTACCACCTTTGGGCGAGACTTCCTGCCTCCCCGAATCTGATACGTTACGTCTGATAGGCGATCCGACACAGCGTAAGGCCCGTCCCATGGGCTCTGCAGCTTTGGTGACTGTCCCTTCTTTCGCTGAGGATTGTATAACCAAACTTGGTCACTATCCTTGAAGTTCACCTCACTTGCCCTGGCATCATACTTGGACTTCATCACCTCTCTTGAAAACTTGAGGGCTCCTCACACTTGATGTACCTCAGCCAACCTTTTCCTGAAGGTGCTTCGCATAGCCGGTGGTGTTTGTAGGCAGCTCTTCATCAGGTGGTCTTCCCATTAACAAGTCAACAGGTCAGTGTAATTCGTGGCCCAACATCAGCTTTGCAGGGGTGTAGCTGGTAGACTCATGGGATACAGATCGATAGCCATCAGCAACACAGGTAATTTCTGGTCCCATTCTGTTTTGTCCCTCTATGCAGTACTTGGCCAGTTCTTGTCCCAGGGTCCAGTTGAATTTCTCCACCATCCCATCCGACTGTGGCCATAGTGGGGTTGTCCTGGTCTTGATCTCCAATAAGTTGCAGCATTCACGGAACCTGGAAGACTCAAAGTTTATACCCTAGTCTGAATATAGCTCTTTTGGCATCCCAAAAAGACAGAAAAACTTGTCAACAAACACCTGAGCAACAGTCGCAGTCTCTTGGTCAGCGATAGCATAGGCTTTTGGTCACTTTGAGAAGTAGTCCATGGCAACACATATATACTGGTTCCCTCTTTCAGTGAGTGGCAGAGGTCCAGCAATATCCACCGACTCTTTCCATCGGCACTTGGTACAGCTGGAGAGGGGCACAACCACGTTTCTTAGGCCCCTTCTTGCCACAATACACACCACAGGCCCAACACCACTTTTCAATGTCCTGACGCATGCCAATCCAGTAAAACCTCTGTCGCAGCCGGCTTAGAGTTTTCTTCGCTTCCAGGTGCCCACTAGTGATCTGGTTATGGGACACATCCAAGATCTCGGAACTCATCGTCTTCAGAACCACCAGTTGCCAATACTTGCTGAGGCCATCAGGTGTCTCCCACTGACACTCCAGTAGCCTGCTGTTCAAACAAAGAAGGTCCCACTGATTCCAGTAACTCTTGGTCGCAGGGCTTAACCTGGAAACTTCTTCCCCGGAGGTCGCACAGTACTCTGCTGCAGCCACTCTAGCACTGATTGTATATCTGCATCCTCTTCAGGTTTTCTGTATCTGATGCTGGCCCTGTCACAACCATACGGCGGCATTTATTGCAAAGATTCCCATTCCAACTGCACTCCTTGCCATCTGTTCTTCCGTCTTCTCGCACAGTATTCAACAAGGTTCTTCTGCATTTCTTCAGTGGTGGGGCTTCTTGGGAAATATTGGCTGGTTATTGCCTCTCGTCACCAGCCTTTGCTAATTTACCCTCATCCTTCTCATTTGGACACTCATGGCTGAAATGTCCCTCCTCACCACATGTCCAACACCCGTTTGTTGCAATCGTGGATTTCCTTGCACTATTCCATTCTTGCTTCTTCTTCCATTTGTAACAATCCACCTTCTTGTGGTCCAGCTTCCCGCAGAACCAGCAGCCTCCTCCAGTCTTCTGTTCTCTCTTCCACTTCTTGCAATCCACTTTCTGGTATTGGCTTTTCGCAGTACCAGCACCTTCCTTCAAAATTTTCCGCTTCACGTACCTGCACCTTTCTTGTCTTGAATCCTGCACTACGACCTGCCTGAAAGGTGGATGTATTGGACCTGACATAGGACTCAAATTCTAGAGCCATGGCTAGTGCTTCTTGCATGTTTCTTGGTTGTGCCTGCTTCACTTGCACTTTCGACTCTGCATTGCCAAGTGCATCGATGAACTAGTCCCTCAGAAGAATAGCCAATAGGTTAGGTGCTGTTCCAGGGTATGCCTTGTATGCCATACTCTCCAGGTCATGGGCAAGCTGCTGTAGGGATTCCCCTCGAGCCCATACACTGCTCCAGAATCTTGCTCTGTAAACCTCAGTCTGGTACATGGTCCCATATCTGCACTCCAACACTTCTACTGAGGACTGATAACTGTTCCACTCCATCACTGACATCTGGCCCAGGATTTCCACTGTGGCACCTTTAAAGCTGGTAGCAAGCTGTACTGCCCTCTGCCTATCATCCCAACCATTCTGATCCGCAAGTAACTCAAACCGTGCACGGTAAGCTTCCGAAGATACTCTACCATCAAATTCCTGGGGTTTCTTTTTACCTGGACCCCCATTATAGCCATGCACTTCATTAGTTTGGGTCATAAAAACTGAAGCATCATAATTAAGTCCAGGTCTTAAATCTCCTACATTCTGATTATACTGTACAACCCTGTAATACTACTTTTAGATGCCTGGGATCCATCAAGATTCACCATACGCTGTCCATTCTTTTCATATGATCCCTGTACACTAACCTGAGGCTCAGCAGTGCAATATTTCTCTATTGCCTCAATTTTCTCACTAATTATCTTCACATGGTCCACTGCATGCTTCAGCTGGTTATCTACATGCTGTCTGCGCTCCATCACTATTCCCTCGCTAATCTTCAGCTGGTTCTCTACATGCTTCACCTGGTTATCTAGATGCTGTCTGAACTCCATCATCTTATTGCTTACCTCACACTTCTGCTGCTGTAGCTGCAGCATATACTTCCTTCTTCAACTCCTGCTGCTCTTCCTTCATTTCCGCCATGAAAGCGTCCAGCTGTCCTTGTATCCTTAATTGTAATTCCCACTGTTGCTCCTGTAATGTCTCCTGAAGCTGTTCATATCGTTCTTTCTGTTCTTCATTCTGTGCCTGTAACTGTTGTTTGAGTTCTTTCTGTCCCTCATTCTGTGCCTGCGGTTGTACACTTTGTGCTTGTAACTGTTCTTTAAGTTCTTCGTGTCCTTCATTTTGTGCCTGCAGTTGTACACTTTGCGCTTGCGACAGTTCTTTAAGTTCTTTCTTTTGTGCCTGAAATTGTTCACTTTGGGCCTGTAATTGTTCTTGGAGTTCTTTCTTTGATGCTTGCTAATAGTTTCACAATTGGAACCAGGGACACATCCTCCTCCTGCTCACCTCGGGATCTTGTCTGCACACATCCTGCATCCATGTCGAAGGTTAGCCTCATTGCAGCCCTGAATAATTCACACTTCTGACACCTTGGTTACGTCCTCGTCCCATACTGCCACAGGCTTCAACAGCAGTAGTTCAGTACTGGAAGAACATTGCCCAGTGAGCTGTGCTTCCAGTGGTCAGCCTTTAGGTGTACAGTACACAGGATCAGCTCAGGCATCATAAATGAACACTGGCTTCTTTAGTTCACTGTCTTTATTTTCCAAATAATTACACTTAAAGCTTTCCAATTTCACTTCACTACTCTCACATGCACTGGAGCTATACAAACTTTACTAACTGCAAATACAATTAATGCTTGGCAAGATTTTACTCTTGTCACAAGTTCTGATGATATACAAGCATCAGTAACTCTTCACTATTTGCCAACAACACTTCACTGTTTTCACAAGTACCAAAAATATACAAACTGCACTGACACAGCACTACACTCCAAACTGAATTGAAAACCGACTGAACTTCCTCTGGTCTCTTCCCGAAACTTATATAAGCTAACATTACTCGAGAAATTTCTAGTACAAACTCGACGGGGCCACAGTTAATAATTACCAACTAG
>NC_137024.1:4737267-4882936 GCF_032717465.1 Coenobita brevimanus | reverse complement strand
TGGGATGCAGGCTAATCATATCTATCACAGGCGTTCTATAAATATTCTTCAAAAATCTGAGTCTTGAGTCTTGTCTTCCTGCACCACCGATTAAAACTCTAAGCACAAGTCCTTAGCTGTGTATGATTAACTTTGTTATAATTTTATCTTCGATTCACGCGGCTACTAAACACCCCATAGCGACACTAAATGAAACTGAAGGAACACACACACACACACACACACACACACACACACACACACACACACACAATTATTCCTGATGATAGAAGCTTCCTTCATAACCAAACTAAGATGAAAAGGCCTGAAAAGAAAATATTCCTGATGTTCCTCGCGTTTAGGAGACTTTCATGAAAAAAAGTTATCTTTTATGAATTCTTCCTCAGAACACCTCTACCAAGTCACAGCCGCTTCTTCATCACTCTGGGCCATCGGCAGTGAGGTAGAATGATTTGAGGCGAACAGAAATGAAGGCAGACTAGCGCTAAAAACATAAGTAGGAAACACTGGAACTTTGTCTCTGTTTTCACGTTATAATATCGCTTTATGAGTCTAGTCTGTCTTCGTTTCCGAGCGCCTTAGCTGACCACTCCTTGTACGAAAGATGATTGAAACTTTGCTTTTGGTATATTCTAAACCCTGTGACGAGGACAGATATTTTGACTTATTATATTCTCCTGATGTTTATACTCAGCTTAGGAGTACAGCTTCTTGTCGTCTAAGGGTTCAGTAATAACCATACTTTAGAATCATTATAGTCTTTGTCTATAACCTTGTACCCCTGTCTAGTATTGTCTGTCTGAATACTGTCACTTCAGAATAAGGAGGTTAGAGTTTTGTTAATCTTAATTTAGCCCGTTAAATATGCTGGTGTATAATTTTCCCTTCTTCTTTGCTATAGTTGGTTAATATGTATTCAGTATAGTGAGAGACTCCTGGGGCGCTGAAATGTGTTAGCAACAATCCTCAATAATCATTTCAGCACTATGACGTTCAGTGCTCCATTTTTGTTTCTTCCAGTCGATTTCATTAAGCTCTGGGAAAGAATGGGTTAAAATAAGAGAATTAGTGTTAAAATTTCTTTTTACTAATATTATTTTCGGAGTAGATTGCTTTAAAAATTACTCATTCTTTGCTATATTCTTTGGTCATAAAAGTGAGAGCCAACCAATTAAACTGGTTCTTAAGGGGCGTTTGTCACGGCACACACATTACTCGTGTCGATAAAAATGTTGTTGCTTCTTTGTTTATATACACACACCACAAAAGCCAGCCAGGAGACAGGATGTGTGTGCTGGGCAAATCCCCAGGTCCTGTTCTCCCCTCTTACTATTTTTTTAACCAGCCCCATACCCCACTGACCGGGCTAATGTATGCCCCGGCCTGCAACTGTACTGTATGTGCATGAAATCTTTAAACGAACGAAAGAACGAGATTTGTTTATACTGCAGTATTGTCCATTTGAAGAGTAATTTACCAAGAAATTTAAAGACAAAAAACTAATTGTGATTATTCATCTACGCAACATGTTTTGGGCAAGAAATAATATGCGTTCTTAAATTCTAAAAGTCTCAAGATCTATGTCAAAATACACATAAGCAAGAGAGTGTAAATGTTTAAAAATGCATTTTTTTTTTCTTGTCCCCAGAAGTCTGAGTAAAATGGGTTTCTGGAACAAACAAATTTTGATCAAGGCTAAATAGCCAATTTGGTGAAATATTTTATATTGAAACTTAGTTTTTCAGGACAGCCCACTATAAGAAAGATGACAAATTGCACATTTTGTCTCATATTCTGGATTTAATTCACCTAGACACATGAAATTTGACATGGAAATGCTATTATGAGGGTGAAACATTTTTAAATTTTTGGTCAATAAATACTTGAGTTACACCCTTAGATTATTTTTAAGGACGTGCTCACTCAGAAAGAGGACAACTCATATTTTGCCTTATCTCCTGGTCTAATTCTCCCAGACATATGAAATTATGACACAGAAGTACTATTATGCTGAAGGGCAACCGTGTATGAATATGGAAAATGGTGCACTAAACATATGCATGCTATATACCTTACTGGAAAATATTGGTGGCTGTGCATGGTATACATGAACATACAGAATGTGGGATATGCAATTTGTGTCTTGGTTTTCACTAGTGATAGAGCATTACCTTACCCCAGGTGATCATTAAAATAGCAGCTTCAGCATAGATTTCTGTTAAGTTTTGTTTTTTGAGCTTCACATTCCACTGACTCCAGGTGGCCTGTCCTGCATGACGCATCCATAGTATGAACGGCAAAATAACCTACTTTCTGTATCCTCCTACTTTCTTGCCTATACTCATTTTCAAAGCCAAAGGTGGCTGTTGTGTATACATACGCAACATGACTTCATCTTGCTCTCGTGTTCCTGAACTTGATTCTTCTGAATTCTCCACACTCTGGCCTTCGGCTTCTCTTCCTGTCCGTTTCTCTGACTAAATATATCTGTGCTGTTTACTTATCCCCCTAATTCTACTGACTATCAAGAAATTCTCTTCGACTATCTTACTTCTAACGATGGAACACATTCTGTCCATTTCTCTCTTCTCTCTGAAATCTCCATTCTTGGAGATTTCCCTAATGTTCTACCACCACCTTTGGCTCTCCTCTCCTTTCACGGATCCACCCTTGGTGAAGCAAGCCTAACATCTTTTTCAATCCTTAATGACCTAGAGCAGCTTGTACAGCACGCCTACCCGTATCCCTGACCGCCTTGAGAGAGAGCTCCAACATACTTGACCTCTTCCTCACAACTAATCCTTTTGCTTACTCTGTTAATCTTTTCTCTCCGTTGGGCTCCTCCGTCGATCCACAACCTTATTACCCTTAAGCTTAACCTGTCCTATCACTTCCGGTACGGCTCCTGTGGACCCTCCAGGGAAGCGTCTGTCTGTGACATTTTTGGAGCCGCGGACTGGGAGGCAGCCCTCAGAGCAGTACTTCTTTTTTTGATTTTCCCTGTAATGATTATTGCTTCCATGGCCGTGAGCCATCTGGAGTGTGCCTTGCGCATTACAGAGGTTATTCTCTCGGGCAGGGAAGCATACGTTTCCTTTCTCTATATCCTTTTGACTAACGCAAGAAAGCTCCTTGGTTTAATCACGCTTGTTCTAATGGTGTCCGCAAACAAGGAGAAGGCCTCACAAAAAGGTACCGGAGCCAACCCACCCCTGAATCACATCGTCTTTACGTTTCTGCCCGGAATCGTGCTAAGTCTGTTCTTCGCTTCTACTAAAAATAATTTTTCCATCCATACTAAATGCTGTCAACTCTCCAACTCCGAATTCTTCCCAGCCTCAATCTGGCACCTTGCTTAGAAAAATCTTTCTAACAACTTTACCTCATCATCCTTCCCTCCTCTTTTCTACTCTGATGGTTCTGTAGCTATTTCTTCTACTGATAAAGCAGATCTCTTCCCCACAGACTCTTCTCCTCCAATTCCACCTTAGACGATTCCGTTTGCTGTTCCTCCATCACTTCCCCCTCTGACTTCCTCATGGCTGACATTAAAATTTCTTCAGTTGATGTATTTTCTGCAATATCACTGGCCTCAGTACTAACAAAGGCATATGGGCCTGATGGGGTCCCTCCTGTTGTTCTCAAGAACTGTGCTTCTGTGCTTACACCCCGCTCATAGGGCAAACTCTTTTGCCTTTGTCTGTCAACCTTGTACCTTTCCTTCTTGCTGGAAGTTTGCTCTCATTCAGCCAGTCCCAAAGAAGGGTGACCACTCCCAACCCCTCCAACTAGTCGTCCAATTGCTTTAACGTCCTGTATTTCAAAAGTTTTCGAGTCAATTCTTAATAGAAAAATTTTAAAGGCATCTTTCCTATCACAACCTTCTTTCCAGAGTCGTCAGTATGGGTTCCGCTCTTCAGGGGACGCCTCCACTGGCGATCTTCTCACCTACCTTTCTGACTCCTGGTCATCCTCCTTTCGGGACTTTGGCGAAAGCTTTGCCATTGCACTTGACATCTCAAAAGGCTTTCTGATCGAGTCAATGGCATAAATCTTTTAATTTCCAAACTGCCCTCCTACGGGGGTTTCTATCCTTCTATCTGTGCTCCTTCATCGCTAGTTTCCTTTCTCTTGGTCGTTCTATAGCCGCTAAGTTGTAGACCGAAGCCATCGTTCTTCTCCTAGATCTATCAACAGTGAAATTGTTCCTCAGGGCTTCTGTCCTATCACCAACTCTCTTCCTTTTATTCATCAATGATCTTCTAAGCTTGTACATCTAACCCTATCCACTCACGCTGTGGGATGACTCCACCCCTTCACCTCTTCCATTCGGTTCCCGCAACGCCCATCTCAACAGTTGCTTCAACAAAACAAGGGATGAGGCTAATGGCACACCTAATGTCTGACTTGGCTCGTATCTCTGACTGAAGGGTAAAAATAATATGGTTGTCTTTAATGCATCTAAGACTCAGTTCTTTACACCCTATCAACCCGACAAAATCTTCCACAGGAATATACCCACTAATGTTTAATAATATTCAGCTTAATCCTGCATCATCCTTGAACATGCTTGGGGTTTCATTTACTCGGGACTTATCTTGGAAAAATCTTATTACATCTCTTGTAAAATCTGCTTCTAAGAGATTGGGTGTGCTAAGCCGACTCCGCTTTCTTTACCCTGCACAATTGTTGACTCTATACAGGGGTTTTATCCGCCCCTGTGTGGAGTACAACTCTCATGTGTGGGGAGGCTCCCCACATACAGCTCTTCTCAATAGGGTGGAGTCAAAGGCTTTTCGTCTCATTAACTCTCCTCCTCTTACTGACTCCCTTCAACCTCTGTCTCTTCGCCGCTCTGTTGCATCTTTATCTCTTTTCTATCGCTACTTTAATGGTCACTGCTCCTCTGAACTGTCTGCTTGCATTCCTCCACCTCTACGACGGGCGCGTAGCACCCGTCTGGCGGCAAACTCTCATCCCTTTTCTGTCCAACTCTCTAATGCAAGAGTTAACCATTACTCCCAGTCTTTCATTTATGCAACAGGTCAGCTCTGGAACTGTCTCCCTCTGTCTGTATTTCCTGCTTCCTATGATCTCCAGTCTTTCAAACGCAGTGTGTCCAGGCATCTCAAAATGATCAGATCTTGAATTTGGCTCTCTATTGTATTTTGTTTTTCTTTTGGAGGGAACTGTTACTGCGGGCTCATGGCCTTTGGTTCCTTCTTCCTCGCACAAAAAAAAAATAATTAGGTCTTATTATACATCAGAACAATCTCAAGTCAATACTGTACGTAAGGAAGAGGCAAAAATAAAAATAGATTTTTTGCATATTTCCCCACGACAAATGCCCCGTAACATGTAGATCTGCACTGTTACAGCAGTCACTGTACTGTCATACGTTTTACTTGACCTAAGTGTTCCATGCACTGTACTGTTATTGATGTGTACTCATTGCTACGAGAGTCTTCGTGCCACTTCTTTCCTTTTATGACGTAGTTTGTATCTGTAACAAACAAGAAGGACAAAATAAGAAGGGGTAATAGGCAAGATAAATCACTGAGGAAGAAATGTTACGAAATCTCCCAGGCCCTCGTGCTTCATATGGAAGCGCGAGGGCCTGGGACTGAATCTCTGCCAGGCCAGTGTGATTATTTTGTTAAGTTTCACTTCGGTTATTACATTGGTTGTCAGCGGTGTTGGATGTGAGGTGAGGCATGGAGGGCAATGATGTTGTTGGTTAGCTGACAGTGTCCTAGTCCTAACATCCCGGGGATGAGCTGTTCAGTGTGGTCCACAGCGTCCCCAATGGTGGCCTCCAGTGTTACACTACCATGTTCAAAAATCACCAAATTAATCACCAAGGGGAGAACATGGTTATGTAATGGGGTCTTTAAAAGCCTGAGTTGCCTTGAGGTAAAGTGGGAATCCTCTCCTTGGCCCAGTGGTAACGTGCACACCTATGAAGCACGAGGGCCTGACATCGAATCACGGCCAAGACCAGTGATTCATTTGTTAAGTTTCAGTTCAGTTATTACATAAAGAATTCTAAGTCACTTATAAAACTTTTAGTCTAAGAGTCTTCATCAACATGGCTTAAGAGTTTTTGTAAATATGACTTAGAAATCTGAATATGAGCCCTGAACCAAACAATGGGCTTTAAAAGGTACTTTCTGCCTTTAACTTGCCATTCAAAAAGAATCTTACTGTTTATAATAATTCCTAACTCAATGATCTTTCCAAATATGATATAATTTCTACTGACCACGGGGGAAGGGGGGGGGGGATTGGGAAAGCCTCTGTGACTGTCCAAGAAGCTCTGGGGAGGCTTCAAAAAGCTAATTTCGGATTAGCTTGAAAGTAAATCAGTCAGTAAGTAACTCGGTAACAAAGGCATTTCTCGGCCGAACCCTAGAAACGTCTGGCAATGAATCGCTGAGGAAGAGGAATTACAAAATCTCCCAGGCCAAAGGAAATAAAGCTAGGAGAAAATAAATAACTCTAGAAGATATATTACGAATCTCCCAAGCCAACAAGAGGATGGTCCAAGAGGTTAAAGCTTATATACCACCACTACAGCAATCTAAATCCAACTATTACAGATTTTTTATGAAGAGAGGACACCTGTGATCTGGTGTATGTTTTTTTTTATTTGTTTTTCCTTCCCCTATTCTTCTGAAAAAAAACAAAGAAAGTAATAATGACGCCTGTGACGTGTGTTCCTAGGGTGAGAGCCTGCCAGAGAGGGTTGGTATTCCCATGGGTGACAAGCACGGGGGCTCCACCTACCTGATGTTCGAGACCCACTACGACAACTACATGCTCAAGAAGGGAGTTACCGTGGACTGGGCCATGGACATCTACTACACGGACAAACTGAGGTAATTAATTCAGATACTCGGGAATCAGCTCATACGTCGCTGTGATTCAAGGCCATGTTTGTAGAGTTCATTGACTTATATACTCTGCTTTTACCCACAGTCAAAATGAATGTTGTTACACCTTTCTGTACAGATTATTGGAAATTTCACCACATTCGTTTTTCTCTCGTGCCTTGATGGGGTGTGACGTAATGTCGGAAACTAAGATTAACCTTAGTTTTTGTCTCTTCTACTTCTTATTTTCTCCTGCCTAATATTAACCTGAAATTTTATCTCTTTAACTAATACTCCTTGGCCAAGAGAGGCTTGGTATACATCTCTGCCCACAAATTATTCTCACTGAGGAAAGAGACTGGCGGACATGACCCAAGCGTGTCGTATATACAGTGGAGCACTAGGCTAACTTTTGTCCCTAAGAAAACGATCTTTATTCTTAAGAAACCGAAAAAAGAAGATCATCTTACTATAGCACGAACATCACCCCAACCCACAGCACTTAATGGACATGTCTGACTGTTAGCTTGTTCAAGAGTTTACAATAAAAATACGAATCGCTGGAAAAACAAAGTGAGAAATTTTGATAGCATTCCTGTGGGCAAATTATCCCGTGATATCGTCTTTTCTACTGCCAGTGACGTCATGCTTGGGGATGAACTTTTTTTGGGGGGGAAGGGAGGGAGTGAAGCAAGGGCTGACCTAGTATTCTTTACACCCTTTACACCCTTTGTTCTCATGTTCCTTTTCCTGCTTTGCCTTCAGCGACAACGTCCCCTGAGTAATAGGATTGTTCTGAATGGAAAATAAAGAATATAAATTTAATAATAATAATAATAATAATAATAATACCAACAACAACAACAATAATAATAATAATAATAATAATAATATTAATATTAATATTAATATTAATACTGTAATAATAATAATAATAATAATAATAATGGTGAAAGCTAGTATTTTGTGTGGTTGAAGGCAAGGTGATGTCATGTGAAAGACTGGCCAGTAGAAAGACGGAGGAAATTAGTGTTTTGAGACACCGAAAAGAACACGTTTTGCACAAACGCAGCGTGATATATATATATATATATATATATATATATATATATATATATATATATATATATATATATATATATATATATATATAATTTTTTTTTTTTACCCCAAAAAATGTTAGATGCTATTTTTTGAGGTTATTGTGATGCAAGCACGGAAAATGAGTAGAACAGTGGAGGGTGCAATGTTAACGTGTGTGTGTGTGTGTGTGTGTGTGTGTGTGTGTGTGTGTGTGTGTTAACCAGTTAAAGCTTAGGACATCCACAAGCTATGTTTGACGGGCAACATTCATCATGTGAGTTTTTATCCAGTCCAAAGGGAATACATTTCCCAAATTTCACTTCTCAGGCCTGTGGCGTTAGAAATACAGATAACAGGCCAACGACCCTTGACGAGGTTATCTGTTGGCAAAAAAGCTAATTCTGCTTAGCTATAACGAACATGTAAGAGTAAAGTATATACAGCAGAGAGGAAGGCTCTTCCCCCACCCCACAACACCATCCGGTAAAACCGGCAGAGAAAAAATAGGGGGAAAAAAAAAAAAAAAAAAATAACATGCTTGTTCGAAAGAACGGGGCTTCAATTTTTTTTTTTTTTTTTTTTTTTTTTTTTTAGGAGAGGTAGAAGCGGAACAGCTATACTATACATTATGTAATTTCCAGTCAACAGATCTGCAATAGAAAAAACATACCCGATCGTCGAATGTTCTCAAGATTAAGAAAACATCTCACTGTCGTAAGCATACACTAACGTGGAAATAACAACATTCAGTTAGGTATGGCCTATACTCTCGAAATATTTGTCTTACCGAATTTTAAACCTATAAATAGTTATTGCAATAAGTACTGTTGCTGGAAGTTTGTTCCACAAGTCCTCTACGCAAATACTGAAATAATTACTTATATTAGTGCTGTATTTCTTGCTTTTGGGCTTCATCCTGTTATTTCTGGTTACAGTGTCATTCTGTACTTCGAACAAATAATGCTGTTTAATATCATCGAATTTGTTAAGATTTTTAAATACATCTTTAAACCCCACTGACTTGTCGATTTCAAAGAGAAAACATATTTGGTATATTTAGTCGCTCTAATGCAGCATAAATTTCGAGGCGATGGGATCATTTCCGTGGCTCAGCGTTGCGCTCTCTCGAATTTTTTGTCTTCGTCCTTAATGACGTTTGTGGATCAGTGCTGCACACAGTATTCTGGGTGTGTAACTAACGACGTATAAAATATAAGACATTGCATCAGGTGTTTTATAATTGAAGTTCCTTGTGGTGAAGCCAAGCATTTTATTTGCCTTGTTACTGGCTGCTATACAACGCTTTGAGTCTATTACTGATAACAGATCCGTTTAACTTCCCACCTAGGAAAATTATGTATTTCATTTTTCCATCAGGTATTCCAGTAAACTCTTCCTGTCTCTTAGTTTACAGACTGTTGTTTTATTATAGTCGCGGCTCATGACTCTGAGGTTGTCATTAACGTACCCTGGCAACTTACCATTCAAAAGTGCGTCCGATTTCGTATATACACGAATCATATTACTAAGAAAGTAAGGCAGTGTGAAAGGGGAAATAGTAGGGGAGTGAAAGATAGGAATAATAGATTGTTGGTGGAGAAGAGAGAGAAATTGAGGAGATGGAAGGAGCACTTTGAGGATTTGTTGAATGTAGAGAGTGAGAGCAGTGTGAGTATAAGTGGTTGGGGAATGGCTGGGAGAAGAAGAGATGAGAGGAGGGAGGAAGAGATCAGTAGGTCGGAAGTAGTGGAAGCGATGAAGAAGATTAAGCTGAGAAAGGCCCCAGGAATTGATGGAGTGTGTGGTGAAATGCTTAGGTATGGGGGTGAGATTGTTGTGGAGTGGATATGGAAGTTGTGTAGATTGGCTTGGGAAGAGGGAAGAGTTCCAGAGGACTGGAAATCAGGTATAATTGTTCCTCTGTACAAAGGAAAAGGGGAGAGAGAAGTATGTGGTAACCATAGGGGTATTTGCCTTCTTAGTGTGACTGGTAAAATATATGGTAGAATACTCATTGATAGGGTTAGGCATATGACAGAGGAGCTAGTTGGAGAAGAACAAGGGGGATTTAGGAAGGGAAAAGGGTGTGTAGATCAGATATTTGTTCTAAGATGTTTAGTGGAGAAGTATCTAGAGAAGGGAAGGAAAGTGTACGCTGCCTTCATGGACTTGGAGAAAGCTTATGACAGAATAGATAGGAAAAGTATGTGGAAGGTATTAAGAATATATGGAGTGGAGGGGAAATTGTTGAGTGCTGTGAAGAGTATGTACGAGGGAGCTAGGGCTACGGTGCGAGTGGATGGTGAGCTGAGTGAGTTCTTTGATCTCAATGTGGGACTGAAACAGGGTGTGTAATGTCTCCATGGCTGTTTAATATATATATGGATGGGGTCGTAAAGGAGGTACAAGGTAGGGGCAGTGGATGTTGGGGTGGCCCTAATGAATGAGGTGAGATTTTGGAAGCTTCCGGTGTTGCTGTTTGCTGATGATACAGTATTGTTGAGTGAAGATGAATGGGAGTTGCAAGGTTTGGTGAATGAATTTGGGACAGTGTGTAGGAGGAGGAAGCTAAAAGTTAATGTAAACAAAAGTAAAGTTATGGTGTTTGAGAGGAATGAAGTCACAGTGTGTGCAGTGAGGTTGGATGGTGAGGATATGGAGAATGCGAGTGCATTCAAGTACTTGGGTAGTGTGATGAGTAAGGATGGAACTTTGGGGGATGAAGTACGTGAAAGGGTACAGCAGGGAAGGAAGGTTGTTGGCACACTGAAAGCAGTGATGAGAAATAGGGAGGTGAGTATGGAAGTTAAGAAGTCACTGCATGATGGTATTGTGATCCCTACCCTGACGTATGGAAGCGAGGCGTGGACCTTGCAAGAGGGGAACAAGTCAAGAGTGAGAGCAGTGGAAATGAGTTACTTGAGAGGAGCATGTGGAGTGACATGGAGGGACAGGTTGACGAATGAAGAAGTGAAGGAACGTTGTGGGGTAGATGTGGATGTGGTTCAAAAGATTAGGAGAAATACACTGAGGTGGTTTGGACATGTGGAGAGGATGGAGAATGAAAGACTGACTAAGAGGGTGTATGTAGGTGAGGTGGAGGGAGGGAGAGGGAGGGGTAGACCAAGGATGAGGTGGAGGGATGGAGTTGAGATGTATATGAGGGAGGGGGGGGTGAGTTGGGGGGAGGGGAGTCAAATGGTGGGTGACAGAGTGACTTGGAGGCGTTTTGTATGCGGCCACCCTTTGCGGGATTAGGGCGTCGGGCTATAGATAGATAGATAGATATTACTATGCACGATTATATTATACACGAATATTATTATACATGAACATATACACGAATCACATGTGTTTCATATTATACACGAAATCGAACGCACTGTTGAGGGGTAGGTTGCCAGGACACAATAATAACAACCTCAGAGTCGCGCGCCGTGTCTATAGTTATCTGTTAGCTGTTCGACAATAATACTGTCATGTTCATTTCTTTCTGCTGCCCTCTTCACTACGATGTGAGAGTATTGGGATTTACTGGGCTCGTGCGATCGTGGTGTGTGTGTGTGTGTGTGTGTGTGTGTGTGTGTGTGTGTGTGTGTGTGTGTGTGAACATAATATTTACAGCAGTATTATTCTAATTTTAATGAAAACTGGTGGATGTGTTGAGAGTCAGCCAAAAGGTCAAGGCTACATGACATGGACAACTTAAACAGTTTTAGCCGATTAAAACCAAACTTGATGGAAATGTTAAGGGTAAGGCAAGAACGAAGGTGATACATACAAGTACACAGGAAGTGCAGATAACAGAAGGCCTATTACCCCATAACGAGGTTATTTATTAAAAAAAATAATTTTATTACGATACAACTTAAACGTGTGTGAGACAAGGATAGAATAAAGGAGGGCTCTCCCTCACCCACCAGATCATCCAGTAAAATAACCAGCAGAAAAGAAAGTCAGAAAACACTGTGCTTCTTAGAAATAATATGTATGGAAATTTTCATACGGAAAGAAGAAGAAAAGTTATGTTCTAGGCAATTTCTAACCCAGATCTGAAAAAGAACCATAATTATACGATCTCAGAATGTCCTCATAACCAAGCAATCGTCTACCTGTCGTCAGCGTAAATGTCAGTCTGGAACTAAAAAAAAAACACTCTTTTATTTGTGGCCTACTGTTTCGAAATAATTATCTAGCTGGATTTTCAATGTATCTACAGTTTTTGCACAAACTACTGTTGCTGATAGTTTATTCTGTTCAACTGCGCGAATACTGTTTTAGTGCTGCATCGCTTACGTTTGAATTAGCCCCATTATTTCTAGTCACAGTCTACTTATGTATTTCGAACAATTTATAATATCTTACGTCGTTGGATTTTTAAAAGAATTTTAACTACTTATATCAGGTATTTTTTGTCTTTTTTTTTTTTTTTTAGAAAGAGAGACATAATTAGTTTCTTTAGACATTCTTCGTATGGTAGATATAACAGTGACGGTATCATTTTATTGGTTTTTCGCTGTAGTCTATCGAATATTTCTTCCTTAACCCCTTAACCGCGGGGATGTCGGAAGCGCGCCGTAACCGTCCCGCGGGGATAATCGCTCTCCGACTGACTTTTTAAAAATATTAGCCAAAAATCAGTTATTAGTCCTAGAAAATTATAATTATAAATTCCTATGGTACATACCTTCAGCTTTCCCCTGGGATGTTTGTTGTGCCTTCGTCGACTACCGTAGAACTTGTGGAGACTTCTGAAGTTGGGTAACGAAGTTTCCACTTTACACTTCCCGATACCCCGTAATATGGTTACCACTGCCTGATATTATCACTACAAACACTATTCTATGAATTTCAAGTAGTTTGGAATCCATACTCAAAAAAAAAAAAAAAAACACTGTGGAAGCAATGTAAATTACGAGCGTGTACCAGCTTTCCACCCACACTCGTTCCCTGCTGGTATTCTGAGGCGGAGCTGTCATTCATTATTTATAAACACACTCACACTTTATATTCCTAGCACTTTATTACACTTATTTATATATACAATATTTATCTATAAGTTTCCTTCACTACTAGTAGTTTATTTTCACTCCAGGCATTCACTTTCTCGTTCAGTAACCTAGCGTAGAGAGCGAAGCTTTCACTTTCACTGTCATTACTCCAAGTATTTATACTCTTATTCTTATATTAGTAATTATCTACATTTTCTATTTTATTTACATTATTTGCATATCTATTTTATTCACACTATGTTATGCACTGTCACTTGCAGTAACTAAGGGCTCCTTTCCCTTGGAGCCAGGACGACCTTGGGACACTGAAGCACTCGTACTGGGAGTTTCTGTCACCATTTCCTCCACCGGCTTATCACACGATTTACCAGAAAGATCATAGTCACTGTCCATCATTATCATAGACAAATTAGCCAGTTCATGTTCCACAGCAGAGTCACTTTGTCCATTACCCCTTCCCACACGAGGTTTAGTAGGAGTAGAGGTCACAGGGCCCTTTGCAGTGGGCTACTTAAGCGGCGGAAATGGAGGGGCGCGAATCCGACGTGGTTTCACCTCGAAAGACAACAGTAAACTGAATCATGTGCCGTATTATGGGCAGGGAAGGGGTTGACAATGTCACCGTGGTGACAGCTGCTAATTTACATGCTGTGAAATGATTGGAGTTTCTGTCACCATTTCCTCCACTGGCTCATCACACGATTCACCAGAAAGATCAGAGTCACTGTCCATCATTTTCATGGATAAATTAGCCAGTTCATGTTCCACAGCAGAGTCACTTACTTCTTTACCCCTTCTCACAGGAGGTTTAGTAGGGGTAGAGATCACAGGGCCCTCTGTGATGGGCTCAGAAGTGGCAGAAATGGAGGGGGGCGAATCCGACATGGTTTCACCTCGAAAGACGACAGTAAACTGAATGATGTGGCGTATTATGGGCAGGGAAGGGTTGACAATGTCAGCGTGGTGACAGCTGCTAATTTTATGTGCAGGAAGGAATGAGAGAGTGATTTTGATTGGTGATATGAATGGTAAAGTAGGGAATGCGAAGGTGGATGGAATAGTTGGTGAGTGGGGTGTGCCTACAGAGATAGATGAGAATGGCAGTGCGTTAGTGGACATTTGTGCCAGGGAGAGGGTTGGTGATAGCCAATACCCTCTTCAAACACAAAATGATCCATAGGTATACATGGCGAGTGATGAGAAGGGTGGGTGGTGAACTGAATGAAAGGGAAGGCAAAGACTGATTATGTGTGTGTAGATGAAAGGATGCAATGATGTGTAATGGATGCAAGATCTTATAGAGGTTGGGGAGTGGACTTTCTGACCACTACTTGGTGGTGGCCAGAATTGAGATCCAAGATGGAGAAATAAAAGAAGGGAAGGACGGGAGGAAGGAGTAGTTGCAAGGAGGGTGGAGAGGTTGCATGAACATGAGAAAAAAGGCAGAATGTAAGAGAGAAGTGGAGGAGCGATTGGGTAAGTATGATTTGGAGCAGATGAGGGAGGTGGAAGGTGTGGGCAAGATATTCACAGAAGAAATATGTGCAGCATGTGATGTGGTGTATGGGGGTGAAGAGAAG
Source organism: Coenobita brevimanus (assembly GCF_032717465.1). Classification (NCBI taxonomy): domain Eukaryota; kingdom Metazoa; phylum Arthropoda; class Malacostraca; order Decapoda; family Coenobitidae; genus Coenobita; species Coenobita brevimanus. Next base: position 4,868,389 of record NC_137024.1, on the reverse strand, counting down.
ACGGAAGGGGGTGCGAGGAACAGCATGGTGGAATGAAGAGGTGAGACAGGCTGTGGCACAAAAGAAGAAAGCATACAAAGAATGGGTGAGAAATAGGGGCGTGGAAGAAATTGAGAGGTAGAAGAGAGAGTTATATGTAGAAAGAAAGAGAGAGGTGAAAAGATTAGTATGAGAGAGTAAGAAGATAGTGAATGAGGAATCTGGAAGGAATTTGAGTGTAAAGTGGAGGGACTGTAAGAAAATTTTCTGGAAAGAGGTGAAGAAAGACAGACAGGGTGGCAGTGAAGTTAGTAGGGAAGTGCAAGACAAAAATGGTAGATTAATAGTGGAGAAGGGAGAAAAGTGACCAGATGGAGAGAACACTTTAAGGAATTGTTGAACATAGAGAATGAAAGTAATGTGAGTATAAGTGGCTTGGGAATGGCTGGGAGATTGAGGGAGGTGGAGAAGACAGGGAAGAAATCAGTAGGATAGAAATTGTGGAAGCAATGAAGAAAGTCAAATTGGGGAAAGACCCAGGAATTGATGGAGTGTGTGGTGAAATGCTGAACCATGGGGGAGAGATAGTAGTAGAATGGATGTGGAAGATGTGCAGATTGGCCTGGGAGGAAGGTAGAGTCTTGGTGGATTGGAAGTCAGGTATAATTATTCCCTTGTACAAAGTAAAAGGGGAAAAAGAAGTGTGTGATAATCATAGGGTATTTGTCTTTTTAGTGTAATAGGAAAAGTGTATGGTAGGATACTTATTGACAGCGTTAGGGAAATGAGAGAGGAATTAGTTGGAGATGAACAGGGAGGCTTTAGGAAGGGAAGAGGTTATGTAGATCAGAATCTTAAATCTTTAGTGGAAAAGTTTTTAGAGAAGGGAAAGAAGTTGTATGCGGCCTTCGTGGATATGGAGAAAGCATATGACAGGGTGGATAGACAAGGATTGTGGAAAGTATTAAGAATATATGGAGTAGATGGAAAGTTGCTGAATCCTGTGAAGAGTATGTATGGTGGTGCTAAGGCTGCAGTGCATGTGGATGGTGAAGTGAGTGAATTTTTCTCTTTGAAGGTTGGGTTGAATCAGGGATGTGTCATGTCTCCATGGTTGTTCAATCTGTACATGGATGGGGTAATAAAAGAGATACAAGGTAGGGCAGTGGATGTTGGAGTGGACCTAGTGAGAGAGGGTAGTGTTTGGAAACTCCCTGTACTGTTGTTTGCAGATGATGTTGTTAAGTGAAGACGAAGGGGAGCTTGGTGGATGAGTTTGGGAGAGTGTATAAGAAACGGAATCTAAAGGTGAATGTAGGGAAGAGTAAAGTGATGGTCTTTGCGAGAGGGGAAGTCAGTGAATGTACAGTGAGATTGGATGGTGAGGAAATGGAAAATGTGAGTACGTTTAAAGTAATCCCTCCAATATCCGGACGCCCATTTTCTGGACATCCCCAATAACCAGACTTTTTGTCCCGGGATCCAATATTCCCAAAATGGGCCAAAAACCACAAAAATTCGAAAAATCTGACTTTTTTCCCACCCGTAATTTGAAATTGCCGCGTGGCGCCAAACGGCTATTACACCATGGTCCCGTCGTCCCTTCCTTCCTCCCCTCCCCCTCCCCTTTCAGGGGTTGCCATTTGGTATTTTTCATTACCAAATGTGGGCCAATTTGCTAATGAAAAAATTCGTTTGGTAATGAATCAGAATAATACAATACCAAACGGATTTTTCACATGTATGACGATACACAGGATTGAGATGGTGGATTGTTTGCTCTCTCTGATTAATTTGGTAGCCTATATGGCGTGATAATAATCAACATGCTGTAAATTATAAGAAGAGTGATTACATGTATTTCCACTTGTGTATATAATTAGTGAAGAATAGATGCTAGTTTTACGAATTTGGTAATGAAAGTTAAAAATGCTAATGAAAATTGAGGAGTTTGGTAATGTGGCTGTTGCGATCTGGCAACTCTGTTACCCCCGCCATCATCAACAGTCACAGCCTAACTCCAATCAAGAGCAGATGCTTATAGCAATGCAAGCCACGGGTGCACGTTTTTTGTGAATAAACAGTGAATGAACTGCAATACCTTGCCACTAGAACACATGGGAATTTACAATATTGTGCAGTGTTAAGAAATTAGAATTTAGAGTGCAAAAGGATTAACTGTGGACTGCAAACTCGCAGTTCAAACCAGTCCAGGAGCCAGGGACTTGTTGTAAGTACCCAGAATGTTTATTATTGTATAAACTCATCTCTAAAACCTCATTTTATGGTTCTTTTGCATTTATTTCAGTATTCTATGTCCCTTATTGGTGTGATTTGGGTCTTAAATAGGTGCTATGCATGTCCAGAGGGAGTTTTATAGGTGTTTTTCTGAGTTAGGGTCCATAAGTACAAGTCAGGGAGGATGGGGCCCAATATCCGGACAGGATCACTATCCAGACATGCCTTTGGCTCTACTATATTGGATCACTGTACTTGGGGAGTGTGATGAGTAAGGATGGAAGTTTGGAGGGTGAAGTGCTTGAAAGGGTACAACAAGGAAGAAAGGTTGCTGGTTCCTTGAAAGTAGTGATAAGAAACAGGAATGTGAGCATGGAAGTGAAAAAGTTACATGACAGTATTGTGATACCAACTCTAATGTATGGAAGTGAAGCTTGGACGTTGTTGGAAGGACACAAGTCAAGAGTGAGAGCAGTGGAAATGAGTTATTTAAGAGGAGCCTGTTGAGTCACATGGAGAGACAGGCTAACAAATGAGGATATAAAGGAGCATTGTGGTGTGGATGTGGATGTGATAGGAAGCGTTAGGAGGAATACACTGAGGTGGTTTGGCCATGTGAAGGGATGGAGGGAGAGAGACTGATGGCTAAATTGTCAACAATGGGTGGGAGTACAGATGACATTAGCAGTGCTGACTATAGCTGGACACTGGCAGTACTGACAGATGATACAAGCCACCACTTGAAAGCCCGGGCGAATTCAAAATAATACAGAATCACAGAAGTGACGCCTTGCAGTATGATCTCTTGTGCCCGAGCATCACAAAAGTGATGTCCTGCAGTTAAGGGGTTAATATCGTTTTGGGGATGCTGTAGGTGTGGTCCAACTTATGACACATGAAGTTCAGATATTACAGTATATCGGGTGTTTTGTACTGGAAGTTCCATGCAGTGAAGCTGAGCATTTTGTTTGCCTCGTTACTCACTACTGCGCACTGCATAAAGGATTTAAGATCGTTACTGACAGTAACTTCTTGATTTCTTTCGTCCTTTACTACTGTCAGTGGAACATCAAGCATGCAATACTCATATATAATATTTTTGTTGCAGGAGTGCATTACTTTACATTTATTTATATTAAATTTCATCTACAGTTTTTCACTTTATTTTAATTAGTCTATTTTGAGAACAGTCGGTCAAAGGTCAAGATCACAGAGAAAGACCAGAGTTGATGATCACACGACAAGGCCCACGACAGCAGTTCTGATCCGACTTTGATCAAACTTGGTGGAAATGTTGAGGGTCAGTGAAGGATGAAGATATTAAAAAAGTGACAGGGCAAGGTCAAATGTTCGACCCAATTACCCAGACAACTATTATTCGATATGAAACAAGCACTGTGGAAGGATTAAGGGTCAAAAAAGGATTGAGAAAAATGGGTCAAAGGGCAAGGTGAACTGCAACAATTTTGATCTGGCCTGAACCTCAGCTGGTGAAAGAGTTAAAAGTCAGGCAAGAGTGACGTGATTCAGTTTTGAGGACAATCAGTCGTTGAAGGTCAAGGTCACAAGGCATTGTTAAATGCTGAGGCCCTTAGACCAACTGTAGAGGGTGGACGTTGCACTCCCTAAATCCTCCTTCTTGTTTTAGTTTATTCTTGCCATTCTGGACGGTTTTATTAAACTTCTAAATTATGTCTAGCAGTGCAGGATGTTACTGAAGGCTGTCAAAACTCCAGTTCACAGCCAACACAGGCTTAATGAAACTATCAAGTGGTAGCAAGAGTATAATTAAAGAGAAATGAGGACGTTAAGTTATTGTGCCTTCTACATTCCTGTAATTATCCAAGCAGATAAAATAAATCAGAGTCACTATCATGAGATAAGGCCAATCAGTTCAGAAATAAAGTCATGATACAGAAATAAAGTGATGATACAATGGCACCAAACGTTGGTAAGAACAAGAACGCCTACATCAAGAAGAAACAGAGAACAAATCTCTGAGAAATATCACTACTTTTCGAAAACACACATTTCAGTTTTTTAAGTACTCCTTTATGACGATGTACTCTTGCTTTTACTGAGACTACCACTACATAAAATTATCTCCTCTGCATTGGTTTCGGTACCTGGTACGTTCCTGGCTATTCAGTGGTGTGTGCCGGGTTCAGTACCCAGTACACTCAAACTTTTCCTTGTACAGTTTGAAATCTGGCAGTTGAAATTTCACACTCAGACTTGCCTCTCTCTTCCTTTCCCATGTCAGCTGCGGTGGCTGAGAACCCTGCCAGACTACAGTTAACCAAAGGTAACTGTTAAGGGGAGATATATGCGCCTGCTTGGGTTCACTCACTTCAGTAACTTCATTATCATGGTTTAGACAACAGTAAAACACAGCAGCAGCTTTACAGAAAAAAAGAAATGTTGGGCTTGTTAGTGGTGAGTGACAAGGGAGGTATCTTACAAATAAAGATGGAAAAGTAGAAGTACAACGACATAATGCATAAATCCATAGGAAGTTTCGCTTTATCATCGCCTAAAATTGCCATCTTTCCATCTTGAATGCTGGGTTGTAAAATGAGATCGCAACCAAAATATGGTGCTAGTCACAAAAATTGTCACGGAAAGGACGTACAATAGAACTGCAGGAGGACGAAAATCTCCAACAGGAGAAGGTTAATGTACTGTAGTTTTGTTACCTTCAGGCAGAGAGTATAGTGTTTTTTCTTCCTCTGAGAATAAACCACTTCCATGTATTGCTCAGAAATTTTTAACAAAACAATGACAATGTACTATATCAATAACATCTCTATGAACTAATTTTTTTCGAAGATATTTGGTGTATAAGGCAGTGAAACACAGCCACAGCAAACTGAGATGAGGATAATGAAAAAGATGACTATTCTTTCCTTGAGGGACAGGTTACACAGTGCAGCAATGAAGGAACACTTTGGCATAAAATGCATTAAAGATGCTATGCAAACGAGACAACCGAGGTTTCATGGATATGTAGAAAGAAAGGAGGAGGTTTACTGGGTGACGAGCAGTATGGATATGAATGGTGAAGGAAAAGTACCAAGGGGAAGACATAAGAAGACGTGGTGTGAGGTCTTACATAAAAACCCCTGGGTAATGGGGGCTAACCGGAGGTGCAGCAAAAGACTGAGCAGTCTGGAGAGCACCCATCCTTTGACCAAGACTTCACATGCTAGCATGACCAACGTCTTGAAATATGTGGTGTAAATGTATTGTTACATGTTATCATTAATGTTCTTTCAGATTTGTGTCAGTGTTATGAGCAGTGGAAACCAATAACTGTTTGTGCCATCAGACAGGGAGGAGGCTGCTAACCTCGCCTTGGGTCACTCCCTGATATTCTCATTGACGGTGCCACCTCACACCCCCTTCTGGCGTGCAGTGGGTCACTGTGCCTCTGAATGCACCGCACTAGCCATCCCAAGCCAGGGTGTCAATGTATTCGCCGTCTTCCTCCACGGGCACTACCTCGGTCAGTTTTTACTTCACTCAGCTTCAGTACTCAGTGCCTCTGCTTCACTGTGACTGCTTTAAAATACAGCGACTAATATTTCATGCTATACATTGGTGGAAAGGATTTACCTGCTCTTCTTTAAGCCACTGATTTTTCATGCTAAGGTTCTGTTATCAGGATAACTGGGGGTGTGTCTGAACTTTTTCGCTTCACACTTGTTATATACCCTTGAAATGAATAAATTATTCCCCTTAATTTCATTATATATATTTTTTTTTCTGGATAAAATTACTGGCCGACTGGAATGCCAGCACCAGCATTCAAAAGCAAGCTTGTCTCAGCTAAGCAGGGAAATATGATAGGTCTGTGCAACAAAATGTGTGATTTTCCGTGTGCCTGAGAATCAGTCCAATGTTGCTGATATAAAGTATCTATTGGTTCATAATATGAAAATAAGTGAAGTAGACAGACACTAAAATGCTATACTCGTAGTTCTTGTCCAGATGTTTACAAGGCAGGACAGAGACTCAGAATCACCACACTGACGAAACAGGAACCAGGTGCTGTAAATAAGTTCATATATGGATCGTCTCAGGATATGACCTTTCCTCGAATATTTTAAGTCACCATTAACCCCTAAGTGCCGGGTGACGGTTATATCTGACGTGAAATTGGTGGATCAGGGGTGGCAGTGGACAATAGGGCATGTCTTGGATGCAACTGTGTCTAGTATATCTAGTAATGGAGAAGTTATCACGTTCAGAGCAAAGTGAAAGTCAGTGCCACGCGCACATGCACAAATACAGCCTGCTCTGAGGCCAAAAAATATGTATATTCTTCACGTCCTTACTTGTCAACACGATCACCAACAGACCTGTGGATGGTTTTATTCACAAGAAGAAGAGTTGGTGAGTAATATGCTTTTTCATTTGTTTCCCCAGTTGCTGTACTTTCTGAGATACCAAGGTTTGAAAACAAGAAACTTTGGGAAAACTGCCTATACTGAGAGGGCGACAGCGGTATAAACAGCCTGGCACGGAGGAGTTAAGAGAAATTACTTAAACTCCTATCTGCTGACACTATTTTCCCATTGCTTACGTCTACTGTATCTCTGAGAATCTGGCTGTGTTGTTGTTGGTGGTGGTGGTGATAATTTGAACACTTCATCTCCTGTAGGCAAAAAGTAAATATATAAATAAATAATTGAATAAAGGGGAAAGTTATCTCAAATTCCAGCTCTAAACTTCCTTCCTTAAATGCATGGTTTGAAAACCCGTCTTGAAATATATAACTTACTGTTTCCTGAGACATTAGCTCTGTTACAACATTTGTGACTGCAGCACGGGCCATCAGAGTTCGTCACTTCCGGGGCAATGTGGAGCTGCCGCCCTTCATGGAAGACCTCAACTATGCCACCAATTTCCAGCAGTCCCGCATACTCTCCAAGGAGGTTAAACTAATGCCTGGGGATCACATTTCAGTTGGTAAGTATACAGGTCGTGGTCTAAGTGGCTTTGAAGGTTTTGTAACACCAACTAACGGATACTCTATTACATCTACTCCCTCACTTACACTGATTTTATTCTACTCTTACTTCCTAGCCCTAAGCTTCAGAAATAATCCCAAGCAATATTAGTCAGGTGCATGACGAGGTCCTGAGAAATTTGTATTTAGGTGGACATCATCCCACTCTAATTCATATTTTTTTTTATTTACACTGGGTGGAATCATGCCTCTCGTAAATGACTGCCTTCTCAAGCACCCATTGATTACGTTAATTATGGTGTTATATCAAGCTGACGTTACATCCCCGAGCCTCAGACGGGATTAAGTGCCCACAACATGGCAACTGCCCTGATTCTCTTCCTTATTTCCTCAGCCAGAGAGGCAATATCCCTAGCTAACAGAACCAGTTTAGTCTGTTCATCGATTTTGTTACTGCCGAGAGCTGTAAGAGCCAAGTTAGGTCCATATGCCATGAACTCCTCCCAAACTGGCCACGATCTTGTCAGTCACCCACGCTCCTGGTGCCGCAAAAATCATGAGAACAAACTATTGGCACAGTGGTTCATCTACGTAGAAATGTTCCACATAACTGTGGTTGAAAGTGGCCACTCGACAACTGGAGCATGGATGACATTGGTGGTAAAAAAAAAAAAAAAAAAAAAAAAAATCTTTACCTACACATCTGCCTGAAGCACCAATGGAATGAGGGGGAAAGCTAACAGGAAGTACGAGGAAAATGGGAGACTGAAGAAAAGGAAAATGATGGTCGCTGGTGTTTACCGCCAAACAACGTAGTCAAAGAGTAACCAAATGTGGAGAGGGAATGGGTCTTAGCAAGATAAAGGAAACATAAAGGTAAAGCAACTGACATATGTTGAGGTATGAAGGGCCATAATTTGAATTCGAGAGGTACAGGGAAATTTAGTCGAAACACATAGGTGTAAAGTTTTTTTGTTAACCTCTTTGCACCCTCGTCCCCGATATGGGAGGGAACTAGGCATTTTCAAAATTTATTAAAGAAGGGAACTCCGTGGTAGGGACCTATGAGCTTCGCAACTATGAGCCGACATGCAGGGGGGCAGTGCCCCTAGTACCCTTCCAGCAAAATCCGTCGCGCAGGAGCTCTGGTCACGAAGGTGCTAATTACTGGTAAAGTGATATATTGTGGAAGTAATCCATCAAAATAGCATCCTAAACAAATATCGTAGAGGCTTCATTAAATACTGAAGGTACTCATATGGTGACGACTGGTATACGATGATTTTGTCGATAAGGATGAAAGTCTAAAGGTGGTCTGGACTCTTTGAAGTATGTGAGAGGTCTAGATTTTAAGGAAACAAGACCAAAACTAATGCGGCAGTAGGAGCAGAGGCGAGCACATTCTCGTGCACGTGCATTTAGTATGTAAATTCAACAGAACCTCTCTGTCCAACATTACATACATATAAAAAATAATATTATTTTTAAGAAAATATTTACATTATATTTGTAATCAGTATACTAAAACTTATAACTAATGTTTATAAATTAATCTGACTGGTCATGCACCATATGATACGAACGAATTCTGCCATGTTCTGCACAACACTTTAGACCTCATTATCATTTAGTACCAACCTCCAGTTGGTACACAATGCACTACTGATCGTTTGTGTATGTGTGTGTGTGTGTGTGTGTGTATATATATATATATATATATATATATATATATATATATATATATATATATATGACAAATTTTTTCCTTGGATATAAAAGGCATAAATAGATAATAAGAATGATAATATTGAGGTTCACTGTTCTTTATAAATGGCAAGGGCAGATTTTAAATGTAATGTATCGATTCGTACATTCTTTAACTCCACTTACTTGTGGACTGGCAAGTAAAATGAGTACCTAGGGTAACACCTCGGGAGGTAACTGTGGTAACCAGGATACTGGGTGAATAACGCGCCACAGGCACAAAGGCCAATGTTACTGAGATGAGCACTTCGGCGAAGCGCCTCGTGGGGTCTTCCACCGCCTTTACCATTTGATGATTTCGTCCAAGAAACTTATCTACCATGAGTGCAGAGCAGCTGTCATGTGTGTGTGGGGGAGAGGGGGGTCTCACCACAAACAACCCTCAAAAAAAGGGCGTATGTGCGGGCAGGGTGGGGGTCTCACATACAATACCTAGTATAGAGGTTGCACTCACAGGCTCCTCGTCTAATCTAAACAGGGTGGACACAAAGGCTCCAAAGAGGGTGGAGTCAAAGGTTCTTGGTATCATCTAAACACTGGACTCAAAAGCTTTAAACAGGGTGGACACAAAAGCTTTTCTACTCGGGGTGGACGCAAAGGCTGTTCGTCTCATCTAAGCAGGGGCTCTCCATTTCAGAACTTTCTTCTCACGGATTCCTTTCAGCTTTCTCTCTCTCTCTCTCTCTCTCTCTCTCTCTCTCTCTCTCTGTCATCGACGTCGTCGTCGTTACTATTCTGGTCATTTTTTATCTGAAGTGTTGCATTCCTCTCCCATTATGACAGGCATACAACACCCGTCTAGCTTCACACCCACCCCCTTTCTGAATGAAAGAGTTAACTTGTAATCCCAGTGTTTGATGCTGCCCTGAAACTGTTTTTCTCATTCTCTTTTCCCACTGTCTGTGACCTCCAGCCTTATAAACTCAGTGTGTCCAGGCTTCTCGAAATAAACGCAAATCTGGATTTGGCATTTTCATAAAACAGGCATCCCCGTGAAATGAGGCAGATCGTTCATACATCGCTGAAAACCCAGAATCCAGGCTTCACTTCACAAGCTTTTTTTCCTGTGTGTGTGTGTGTGTGTGTGTGTGTGTGTGTGTGTGTGTGTGTGTGTGTGTGTGTGTGTGTGTGTGTGCTTTCTTTCGTACTAGGGTACTACAAAGTTTCTGTTGCTGATAGTTCTTTGACTTTCGTATTTTCCTTTTTCTAGTTGTCTGGGTTTTACCTCATCCTATCATTAGATGAGGAAGAGATCATCTTGTTGTTGATGATGATGATGATGATGACTGTACATTCTGTCTTCTTTTCAAGGTAAGTTAGATCCTAATATCAAGGAGAAAGTCAGGTTGATGATTCTGTTTCTCTTTTCACTAGGTCAGGTTAGGTTACGGAATGACTGCTTAGATTAGTTTAAGTTAAATGGGAAGAAAGGTCAGGAGATGATGGCGACGATGATTCTCCTTTCGTTTACGTCAAGATGCGTTAAGTGAGGTGAGGAAAAAAGATCTGGTTTGATAATCCTGGTTCTACTTGTTTTCCTGTTAGGGAGTGTGACTACGACAGCCGCAACAGAGATAATGTCACGTTCACTGGGTGGGGAACGCGGGACGAGATGTGCGAAGCCTCCCTCTACCACTATCCTCCCCTCGATCTCGCCGTTTGCCGCTCATCACCACACCCGGAGACTCTCAAGGACGTTTTCCGCCTAAAAAGCTTCCCTGAGTGAGTGTATTACGTCATTTGTTTATTGTGTCTTGTGTTATAATGCTCTGAGTTGCTCTAATGAATGAACAGTCTCCACTTTCTCAATGTGCATTAAAATGAGATCAGTTTTTGTTGAACTTGGATCCTCCTCTGGGCCGAAACTCTTGTATCTTCTCAGGTCAACACAGTCTTATGGTCCTTTCACCGCAAGAAGTCCGTTCAGGGTGGGGCCCACCTGGTGAATCACCTCTAGCGATGCTGCCAAATCAACCGTAGTACATACCTCTCTCTCTCTTATTTTCCATCTATGTGCTATTTGAAATTGTTTTTTATATTCTGTATATAGTAAAGGAAGCTATATAGTACATTGAGTATCACTTTTTAGAATTATAACAACGATTTGAATGAATTCTATGACACGTGGCTGTCGCTGCTTGTGGTCGGGCCACAAGCAGCGACAATTACAAATGAACATTACACACACAATAACACAACTGGCAACACTACACAGCCACAAACACCCACTCACCCATACAACCTTCGCAGTCAACCACGTAGCTCATAGCTGACTACACCTATAAGGTTTGTCTCTTTTACCCATACACTTTTAACTGTAGCTCATACTTGACTTCACCTAAAGGATTTGTCTCTTTTATCCATACTCTTGTAACTCTACACTTTTATTAGTCGTTTGTACATTTCAGTATATATCTTGTATATGTTTATGTTGTATATGTCATGTTTTATAGTGTATTGTATCTACATTACAGTCGCTGATGATGTGTAAGGATACACGAAACGTCCTACGAAAAATGAAAATAAATAATTAATAAAATATAGTTACGACATGGATCTTGGACATACTATCTACAACCTGAATCATAGTGTAAAACAATGTGTAAGAAAACTCGAAAAGATCAACAGAAAAATAGTGAAACAATGGCTACGTCTTTGTCTTTTATTTTTTTTGTATATAAGAAAACATTCTTCCTAAATATACTAATATATATATATATATATATATATATATATATATATATATATATATATATATATATATATATATATATATATATATATATATATATATATATATATATATATATATTATAGATAGATAGAGAGAGAGAGAGAGAGAGAAACAGGTGTGATGGGGGTAGGTTGGGAGACAGAGTGATAATCCGATAATTGGTGGTCAAATTGGCACGTCGCACTCGGGGGAATTCCAAATTCTGCCACACCCTGAACGGACTTCTTGCTGTGAAAGGACCATAGTATGGAAGCATAATTCACGCATTTGTGCACGATTTTCTAATATTCACAAAACCAAGAAGCGAGTACGTTTCTTCATCTCACAGGACAAGGCATCAGGAAACGGATAGGTAGGCAAATAATTATGACTTGATGCTAAACACAGATGTACACACACTCAAAAAAGTATCGTTACACCTTGTGCGCGATACAAACTGACACCACGAATGAAACGTCATATAACAGCCTCCCTCCAGCCCTACCGAGAGAGCTGGATTATTCAGTACGAAATTCATTGGACCCCCCTGTAACGATACTTTTTTGAGTGTGTGTACCTCGCCACACGCAATGATCCACACGTCACATACATTACTAGGAATCTGAACTTGGCCAACTATACAGCCGAACTTGAGGTAGGTGAACAGCGACGATATCATGGGGTGGTAAGTGCTCTTCCCTGGTACACAGCCATTAACTTGGGTAGCACTTGTTTATGAAGTTAATGAAGCCTACATCTCACCCATGTACCCAGTTCACAGCCACTGAGATACACATTACAACTTGCATCCCATACCTTGAATGTAGCCAGCGGTGATGCCAGCAAGCCTCACCTGGCAGCCATCAAAATGTGCCCACTCTTCCCACTCCTCAAATCGAACTGCCTTCTCTATAGCGTATTATACTCACAGTTTCAAAGATTTCACGAATTTTTAAAGTATTAGCATGTTGTATAGTGTTTTTTTTACTAATCTGATTAGTTACAAAGGCTATTTGTAGCCTACTGATACTGCCTATGGTACAGGATATATCAATAAATAAACTCTTTCGTATTAGAAGTCTCTTAGCATTTTATGTCACAGATAATCATGCACACACACACACACACACACACACACACACACACACACATCACTACTTTAGCTATAGTAAGAATTTTAGAACTTGAGCTATAGTTAAATCTGGTAACTTTTTGCACATTAGGCTACAGCCAACATCAACGTTTTCTGGTAAGGCATCAACCCTGTGTGCGTTAGTCGTGCCAAACACATATTATAGTAGCAACAAACCACACTAAAGTATGTCAGTATTGAACTACATTGATTATATTCACGTAGACCACAGCCAAATATGTCTCGGCTGCGACACTACCACGCCACACAGCACGACATACCTTTGGCTACATTGTGAGAGTAATATATTTCTGTGTGAGTTATTCTGAAGATATCGCTTGACATTACTTTGACTTAAAATTATATGGCTGTGTATAATCCATAACTAACATGATCATATAATTCGTATACTAAAGCGGATCTGATAGAGGCGTCAGTATCCCCTTATTTAATCTCTTTTACGTAGTTCCAGCATTGAATCAATAAAACATCGCTCGCTGAATCATTGTGACAGTAATTGTTTTGTGCTTTGGAAGAACTAGCAGACAAGCGAAACCCATTATACCTTGTGTTTGACCTAGGTGCGGCTAAACTGAGAGTAACAACATGGCGGATGGCCCACTCCCGGTAACTTCACTTGAGGGCCTTGGTTGAGCGCTGCAGTTTGTATTTCATTGCTTAAAACCCCTATCCTAACATGAATAATACCGCCTGGGGATAGCAAGAATAAAATTGGAAATGCAGTACCGGGTTCAAGATGTTAATGACCATCGTGCAATCGTCAAGCATAGATCTAATCCTTTTTCTTCTTCTTCCAGAGACATGAACTGGGATGCCTATATATTCAACCCCGAGGTGGGTGACGGACGGCGGTACCAGGAGGCGGTGAACTCTCTGCCCTGGGACACCCTTGACCGTCAGCTTGTCAACAACAGGCTCACATATGGCGACCACCTCATCAAGTGCCAGTATAACTTTGGCATCTCCATGAGAGTAAGTCTTGACCTTTGACTAGTCAGGCCCTCAGACGTAGCTTAATATTAATCCCTTTGACCAGAGATACAGCTAATCCAAGAAGGTAAGCCTTTGCCAGTTACCTTTAACTGGCTAGCCCCTATGTCCAGAGATCATTGTAATCTCTTTGGCCTAACATTTTGCTAATTCTGGCTAATCCCGTTGACTTGATGTAATATTAGTCACTCTGACTTAATGCTAATTCTTTTGACTGAACATAATAGTGATTCTATGACCTAACATAATAGTAATTCTTTGACCTACGGTAACAATACTAATTATCCTCGACCTAACATAATGCTAATTCCTTTGACCCAGCATAATGCTTAGTGCTAGTACCTTTGATCTTACATATTGCTTATTCTTTTAACGTGACCTAATGCTAACTTCTTTTAATTGACAGAAGACTAATACCTCTGACCTGACATAATAATAATCTCTTCGACCAACCATACTGCTAATTTCTTTGACCTGACAAACTGCTAATCCCTTTCATTTAGCATGATGTTTATTCCATTGACCTAACCTAACGGTACAATTACATTAGCCTCATTATGATACTACACTCTTTTTTCCTTAACAAGGCACAGATTTTCGTCCTCTTCTCAGCAAATTTAGTGTATATCAATGAAAGAATCGGACATTACTACGGCTCTGCATACTTTCATAGCATCTCGTCGTAACTGTCATCATATCTTAGTGTTCATCTGTTTTTACAACTCGGCAATGAAGATGGAGGTCCGGCAATTTTAAGCGAGTTTAGAGTAAAAGCAGTACAGTTGATGGTATCTGTCTTAGTTTCTATCCTAAATGGTGTTCTCTCTGGCAGCCGTCCACGAACGTGACCCGGTACCCAAAAGCGACACCTTACGTTCCTCCTGAAGACAAGACCTGTGCCCATGTCCACAAGTCCACCGTCCACTCGGTGCGCTCCAATGGCCGTCCCTCTACCCCCTAGGCTGGCCTGGTCACCACCCTTCCCTCACAGTGATGCTGGCCCCCCTTGCAGTGTGAGGAGCCTGGCCCCCACCAGTCTGGTAGGGCTGGATTCCTCACAGTAGGGCCTGTATTTACTACATAGATTCTCTGAACCCCTTCACTTCAATAACATCTTTTGTATTTGTAAAGCAGTTGGCTACAATTTTCAAGAATCATGTACGCTCTCAGCTGGAATACTGCTCACCCTTGTGGAGTGGATGTGGAGAGGTTGTACTAAAACAACTGGACAAAATTCAGAACAAAGCTATAAGAATAATCAATAACGCTGCAGTATCAAATGAACTACTTCATCTACAGGTAAGACAGGGTGTTGGCTCTCTTGCATTATTTTACGGATACTTTTATGGCAAATGCTCAGAGGAAGTTGCATCCATTGTGCCACCTCTCCACGCCTTCCCCCGTGCTACACAGGTATCTGGTAACGCTCATGACTTGACTATCACACTGCCATGTTGCATAACATCTGCCTATTAGAATTCCTTTATTCCTCGAACAGCTTCTCTTTGGAACTTGCTTCCCTAGTTTAGTTTCCCTCCAACCTACAGCAAATCAAGCCCAACTGTTACAGATTTTTTATGACTGGAAGACACCTGGAATCTGGCGTATGGAAGTTTTTTGTTTGTTTGTTTGTTTGTTTTTTGTGTTCTGTTCGTCTTGTCAAAAAAAAAAAAAGTACCATACATTTCACAGTTAAATCACAGTGCTCTGGACTCTTGTGTATTCTGTAACTTGCTTGGGATTCTTTATAAATACTTCTGATTTTCTGCTGAGAATGGCAGATTTTACTCGTAACTATAGAATATATTCATTATATATTCGTGGCAGTTTATATGTTTTATTATTATTATTATTATTATTATTATTATTATTATTATTACTGAGCCACATAGACGAAGTTGATGGTCATTGTTTTTGTACGAAATGTACTTTATCTATGTGTCTGTGTCGAGAACTCAAATTTAAGAAAGTATTGCTTGTCGAGGGAAAAAGTTATTAATAAGAATTGTATAGAGTCACAACTTGAGTTCACATGTCACTCAACCAGCACTGGGATTCATCCAGGATGGATACATAATAGTCAAGGATTCATTTAACAGCATTATTACAGACTACCTGGCTCAGAGATGGCGTGTAGTCTTTTTTTTTTTTTTTTTTTGTCTACCAGAGGGCATCAGGGCACTTGGTGCACAATATATATATATATATATATATATATATATATATATATATATATATATATATATATATATATATATGCAAAATAACCACAGGAGAAATGAAAGGAGCAACAGTGAGTACTTTCGTATATTACATCTTCAGACAGAGACAGAAACGTAAAGGGTAGAGGTCTTTTATGCACATCCTCACCAGGGAGTGGCACACAGAACAAAGGATGACCTGAATTTTTACCTGCGGCTTAACTTATGGTCACCTGCAGCAGGGAGTGGAACACAACAAAGGATGACCTGAATCTAAAAATGGATGATGCACAGAACAATAGGTACCTTTCTTTTTTCTTCCTTAGGGATGCACGTGACAAAGGAGGGAGGGGAGGAGGAGGGGAGGAAAGGGGAAGGGGAGGGAGGGGGAGGGGGGAGGGGAGGTGGGGGAGGGAGGGGGAAGGGGGAGGGGAGGAGGGGGAAGGGAAGAAGGAGGGAGGAGGAGGAGGGGATAAATACTGCTGCTTAACTTAAAACCTAGAGGATTAATGCTAGGTGTGTCCCACACAGGTGTGACTACACTACCAGGAGATGACAGGGAACAATCAGTTGTTAATCTGGGGGATACTGCTTTATAATTAATTCAGTTAACAATTTATCACACTTAAAATGACCATAGCTCATTTTTACATTCTTTTCATATGTGCCAGAAATTAGACAAGGTTCTATTACATTTCTTTCATCTACTCTTTTTGATCTTGCTAGAATCTTAGAGCCTGCCCAGTATGGTGATCACTGGATGCTTTGTGCTGAAATAAACCACTGCTCTGGTGGGCTGTCCTTGCACTCTATTTATGTTGTGAGATTCTAGTTTCCAGATCTTTTCCAGATTGTCCTATGTTAAATTTGTTACAGCTTTTACACGGGATTGTGTAAACAACGCCTGAATTACTGAATGGGCTGTTCTTGATGAGGTTTTTCTTTATGGTGTTCTCATATTTGAATATTACTTGTACATTAAGTTTCCTCAGTATGTGAACAACATCAAGAAAATTTTCATGGAAGGGGAGGACAAGGGTTCTTTGAATATTCTGGCGATCTGGCTTATTAGTTTTCCCTTCAAGGAATCGTTTCTTGGCTGTATTATGGCATTGAGTTAGTATGCTTTGTGGATATTTTAGCTTCTTTCCAATGCTCTGAATCATTTTTAGTTCATCATCGAAAAATTCTGAGTCTGAAATTTTATATGCTCTTAAGTACATGGATATGAACACAGATCTTTTTACATTAATGTGATGGTTTGAATAGTAATGAACATATAACATAATATTTGTAGGTTTCCTGTATACCTTACTCTTCAAAACATTCTGGTCCCTGATAACTTTTACATCCAAAAATGGCAATTCATTATCCATGTCCATCTCATGAGTAAACTTAATCGATGGAACTAACGAATTTAATTGCAGGAGAAATTCATCAATGGGAAGACTGTTAGGCCAGAAGCACAGGATATCATCGGAGCCAAACTATGTTTTGCTCCTTTATGGAGGTCAGTAAATGTTTCTCAAAGTATTCCATGTAAATATTTGCCAGAACTGGGGAGAGGGGATTACCCATGGCCATACCAAATTTTTGTGTGTAAAATTTGCCTTCAAAGGTAAAAGAAGAGTTCACAATGCACAATTTAATTAGCTTGATAATGTTTTCAGAGGGAATACCATCAATGTTACTACCAGAATGCTTGGCAGGAAAGTTAAAACATCATCAACAGGGACATTTGTGATGGTATTCTCTCTCAAAACATTATCAAGCTAATTAAATTGTGCATTGTGAACTCATCTTTTACCTTTGAAGGCAAATTTTACACACAAAAATTTGGTATGGCCATGAGTAATCCCTTCTCCCCAGTTCTGGCCACTAAAAAAAAATTCAGGTCATCCATTGTTCTGTGTGCCACTCCCTGCTGCGGGTGTGCATAAAAGACCTCTACCCTTTACGTTTCTGTCTCTGTCTGAAGATGTAATATATGAAAGTACTCACTGTTGCTCCTTTCATTTCTCCTGTGGTTATTTTGCATACATATCTTCACGGTGAAGTGAACTCTCAGCATATATATATATATATATATATATATATATATATACTAAAGTGAAAATTTACAAGTCCATGGTTAGACCAATTTTAATTTACGGGCATGAGTCATGGTACAGTACAATTGCAACAGATCAGAAAGTATTAGGATTTGAGAATAAAATACTGGGAAGGATTCTTGGGGTAAAGTGGCAAGACAGAGTTACAAATGAAAGAGTAAGGGATATTACGAGAGTGGAACCAGTTAATGAATATGTGAGACTGTCTCGCTGGAAGTGGCTGGGGCACATATACAGAAAAGAAGGTTGTTTAATACAGGATGTGCCAGAGTGGATTGCTAGAGGAAGAAGAGGTAGAGGTAGGCCGAGGGAAACCTGGTTGAGGACAATGAAAAAGAAGCAGGAGAGGAGGTGTTGGTGGGACCTGAAGGAGATGGCAAGAGACAAATATTGGTGGAGAGAGTTCATTGAGGCCCTATGCATCCCGTGGGGTGCCACAGGAAATGACTGATTGATTGATTGATATATGGATGGTCTCTGCCCTTTCAGTCGCATAACTGATGATCGTTTCAGGCCGCCTTGTACCACCGTGAAGGCTCTGACTTACATATATTGATCTGTTTTTTCACCTGACGGAGCCGGGCCACTGATGAGCCTTAGTTATGAGGTAGAAATTAGTCCTTGGCAACTAGTCAGAACAACCCATCTCTCAAGCTACATCTGGCCTTCAACGGGGCTGAAAGGTAGAAAAAAAAAAATACATGCAATAGATCCATGGTTTAGTGTCTTAATTTCACAGCCGAGGAATAGTTCACATGAAAACTATACCCACACATTGACAGTTTCTATATTGGCATGATAAAACAGTTGTGGCCAACAGTTTTACATTTTCACAATAAAAAGAATATATATATATATATATCTCCCATTCGCACCCAGTGTCCCCAATATAGGACCGAACTGGGTACTTTCAAGATATAATAAAGAAGGGAACCCCCGGGTTGTGACCTGCAAGCTTCGCGACTATGAGCCGACAGGTACGCCTAGCAGCCTTCCAGCAAAATCCCTCGCACAGGAATTCCGGGATCCAATGGGATATATAGATATATATATATATATATATATATATATATATATATATATATATATATATATATATATATATATATACTTTTTATTTGTAATCTGCACAGCCATACATCTATATATACAAATATGGCTTAGTTTTTATTTGTAACGTGCACAGGCATATATATATATATATATATATATATATATATATATATATATATATATATATATATATATATATATATATATATATATATATTGAAATATGGCTTAGTTTTTATTTGTAATCTGCACAGCCATATTTTTCTTCTGACATTTACTTTCAAGTGTTTTTGTTATTTCTTTGGGTGCAGTATGTATTTAGCTTACAAATAGGTGTGATTTTTCTCTCTGACTGGGAGATTGCCGTCACTCTGCATGCATTAAGGGAGAGGGTGTCATATTTAGCACAGAAAGGCAGTTCACAAATAAAGTGTCAAGCAGTTACTTTTGCTGTCTTTTCTTGCACCTCTTACCACACCAAGGCTCGTACTCCGACGGTTAAGGCAGCTCTCTAACACCTCTTCCTTACCCATTTATTCTTTGATACGATTGGCTAATACCTTTCTGTACGTTATTTATGCATAGTATGGTGATGCCAGACTGATCTTAGTAACACAGAAGACGGCAAGGTGTAATAGGGAAAATAAATCACTTAGAAAGAGGTATAAGAGAACTTCCCAAACCGACTAGAATACGGGCTTTGAATTCGAGGTGATCACTGTCCTTCATTAGCATCATCAAGATATAATTACAATACAAAGTTACCTGTATTATTCTTGCATAGCCATCAGCCAATTATCTCGTCAGTCGATTGTACCGTCACTAACCTCAGCTGACAACGTAACCCTCGCACCCCTCGACGCACGGTCTGTCAAAATTTATTCAGAAAAAAGGAGTGACACCAGTAGGCTTTGCTGGAAAAGGAGGGAGTATGTGAATAACACTAATAAACAGGTATATTAAAGAGAATCAAATAAGTCTTACACTGACGAGCCCGCCCTTTCACTGGTAGCCGGGTCAGGGACATCATTATGTAAAGATGCTTCATATAGGAAAAAAAGAAGAAGGAACAGACAAGAGAGCCCTACATCCGCGAACACCAGATGGCCTCAGGCCGTATATATGACTTTTCTTTGTGACTTTGACCTTCGACAGATTACTCTCAAAATCGGATGTCATTTCTTGCCTAAACATTAACCTTTCCACCAACCTTGGTTCAGATAGACCAAGATGTTCAGAGCTGACGTTGATTCTCTCTCTCTCTCTCTCTCTCTCTCTCTCTCTCCCCCTGTGACTTAAACCTTTGACTAATAGTTCTTAACATCGACCCTCCATATCTCTTTTTAAACCTAGTCCCAATCTTAAAGTTTAGTCTGCATTGACTAGAAACTGTTTAAGTTGACACTGCCATGTGACTGACCTTTTGTTAAAAAGAAAAAAAAAAACTTTGGGTGATCCTGGTCTCATCCACTTGGTTTGATCCAACTCAGATCGAAGCTCTTTTAGTTTAGTGTACACATAAACACACGAATCGAACTCTCATCTTGCCATGAGGCCGTGACTTGTTCTCAAAATTGAATCCCTTTGTTCTTGCTTGACCCTTAACACTTCCAAAGTTTAAAATAACTTGTGTAAACATGTTGAGTTGACCTTGCCCTAAGACCTATTTGTTTCTACAACAGTAAGTTTAGCCTGCTTCTTTGATGACCTTCACTCAGTCCACCAAGTTTGGTTCAAATCGGATCAAAACTGTTTGAGTTAACTGGGTAACAGTCACACAGACGGATGGAACTTGACCTTCCCTGTGACCTTGACCTTTGACTAAAGTGTTCTCAGTTTTGAAAATCACTTGATTCTTGCCTAACCCCCAACCCCTCCCCCATGTTTGGTCAAAATTGAGTAAAACCTGTCTTAAGTTAATACTGCCGGGTCAGTGTTTGACCTAACCTTGTGACCTTGACCTTTTGACCGACTGCTCTAAAAACAATAGGTTTCCTCATGGGCTGTCTTCCAATCCTTCCACCAAGTTTCGTTGAAATTGGATAAAATCTGTTTGAATTATTTTTTAACACACACACACACACACACACACACACACACACACACACACACACACACACAACTCGTGCGATCGCGCACCACTCAAAACAGTACCCGTACTCGCTTTGCGCGTCACGGGTATAAGGAAATAATCAGAGCTGTAGCAGATTAAACGCAACTCAGAATGATTGGTTACGAAAAGTCAGCCTCTTTAAAAATTGAGGAAGAGTGTCGTAACTGGCGGGAAGAACATACTGACTTCATCACTTTCCACCCTGCCAGCCTCTCTTTTTTGATGACTTGTTGAAAATATGACCATTAGTAGCCAGTAAGATGCTATTCAGGCATGGAAACACCAAGAAACTAGAAAGTATGAGAGGTAAAGTGATCGGTAATGCTAGAAACGCTCTTTGCTTAGCGATACAATCTGAACAACACGAGTATTTTATATATAACCAAAGCCCATTAATAACGGTTAACCAATACTCCTGGCACTGAACTTTTTGTGGCGTTTCTTTTGCCCGTACAACATGGTATCCACCGAGTAACACCAGGGAACAATGGTGATTGATGGCCTGCCTGAAATCTCTGGTATTTTTCCTCCGGCGTGATGTAACTGACTCTGGGACCTGTGAAAGGGCGGATTCCCCAGATATATACTGAACAGTGTTTTTCACATACACCTTACTCTTCCATCCTGGAGTGTCATTTGTAACACTCTCCTGGTGCTGTTAGTTGTGCTCTTGAAAGTCATCCCTCTTCACAGTCATCGGACTAAATCTAGGCTAACCAAATCTAGGCTAACCAATGCACCACCGACTCCGACCTAAGAGAAGGGAGTTAAGACAAAAAATAACGTGGAGAGTCAACCCCCTGAATCAAGTGACTTTTCTTTTACTTCTGCTGCTTCCAGACCAATACATTATAAGGCCTCTCGTACTGAAGGGATTAAGTATTCCTCCAGTATGAACAGTCTTTCCTAAACTGAATAAAAAGACTCTGAAAACAGCAAAAATTCTTGTGAAGTGCTTGTCCTCTTCATTTTTAGTTTATTTTGCCACTACGACGGTCAGTTTGTTTTCATCTGACCGAACAGGGCCATTCCTATATATTTTAATGCTCAGTAACGATTGTGCAATATTCGATGACACTTCGCTATAAAGACAGAAATGGATCTTCTTGGTTACTAGACAAATCAACTTTCCAATCTGAGAACACCTGACCACCTGAGCTGAAGGGAGTTAGGGATCGTTGCCAGGTGAGAATGAACGTGCTATGTTGATTTTTTTCAGGTCAGGAGAGAACCCCCGCTACAGGAGAGGTTAATGAAGTCTTTATTTAACCCCTCCAGGTCTAAACGTCATCTTAAGCTAAATAAAAGCCTCGGGAAATAGTAAAACTATAACCACAATCGCGTTTTGGGACTGAAGGGGTGCTGGTTATTATTTTATCATCATTATCACCATCATCATCATCATCATCACCATTACCATCATCATCATCATTTCAGGTGGGAGTAAGGACAAGACTTCAGGAGAACTCATTCATGTGTTTAGTAGTGGTTTATCCTTTAGCTGTCTCCTCCCAGTAGCTCAATGGCGGCTCCTCATTCATTCCATAGCACTTCTTCGTGACCTGCACTCCATTCTAGTGTTAATCTCCTGCAACCGCTTAACTTTCAAGACAGACAGATGGCAATTTTAGGCCAAGTTAAAGTGAACAGGGTATAGTGGTAACAATGCCTTTAGTGTTTGACGAGGATTGAGTACAGAAACAACGGAGTCATTGTTTATTAAGGGAAAATAAACGTATACAGTGACCCGTGAAACACAGTGATTAATTACTGCATCTCTCTCTCTCTCTCTCTCTCTCTCTCTCTCTCTCTCTCTCTCTCTCTCTCTCTCTCTCTCTCTCTCTCTCTCACACACACACACACACACACACACACACACACACACAGCACGAAGAAATACAACACAGAAGCAATATTAGTATTTTTTGTAACATAATTTGCATATCTTTCTTATTCTATTTTCAGTTTTATTTACACATTAGCCCTCTTTCACCGGACTTTTTGTTTTGTCTTTTTTTTTTTTTTTAGTTTCTTCTTGGATCCTCCTGCGATTTTCTTTACTTAAAAAAACACTTGTAGATACGATAGTATAAACAGTCTCCATTATCAGAACTGCAGCCTTATTTCTCTCCCTAAGTTGAGCAAAGTCTTAGATACGTAAGACTTAGGCTTGTATTCTCATCGGTTAAGGAAGCTCCCTAACACCTCTTCCTTAGCGATTTATTTTTCGATATCGCTAATATCTTTTGAACAGTATTTATGCAGAATATGGCGATACTGGAAGGATTTATATACCAAAGTACAGTAAGATTTAATAAAGAAAATAAATCGCTTAGGAAAAGGTGTTAAGGAGCTTCAACCGACGAGAATACGGGGCTAGAAGCGTTATTATGTCATCTACTGAAGGGGGTCAACTATACTCTTTCTACTCTAACTTGGCCTAAAATTGTCATCTTTCCATCTTGTATGCTGAGCTAGGACAAGAGATTAACGCTAGACCATGGTGCTAATCACGAAGAAGTGCTATGGAAAGCATGTAGGGCTGTAGCATTTTTTCCACCACTGAGCTATGTGAAACAAGCTACAAAAGGACAACTATCAGGGCCAAGTTAAGGTATAAGGACTAGAGAAGGTGTAAGAGGCGTTTCCATCACTACCACAATCAAATTACCATCTTCATTACTAAACTTCCCAAGGTAATTGCACCTATATTATGAAAGGAAAAATAACTAGATATATCCAAGGGGGTGGAGGTGGTGGCCAAGTGGTAAGAGAAGCTGTCTGCTGTCTGAATGCACTCAGTTTCGATCCCACGTCAGGTCAGGGGACGGATTGATGATCTGAAAATTCGCTAAAATACTTTCCTGACTTGACACAAAAGCCAGCGATATATCATGAAATCACCCAGCTAAATCCATTACATCAATCTTGAGTGAAATACCTTCTGCCTGTATTCATTTCGAACGTTCGGCATTAGCACCGAAATGGTGACATGTGAAGGTGCCTGTGGAGTGGAAGGACTGGCGGACTCAGGGAGCGGATTATGAAGTCTGTGCCACGAGTCGAACACACACACACACACACACACCTGAGAACGCCAATGGAAGGATAGCAGTGTGTTGGGGCGCATTATTGAAAGGGGGAGGGGCAAAACATTTCCTCTTTTTTTTCCATTAACGACGATCATGCAATTACAACTTATAGCAACAGCAATAACAAAAAAAGTATGCTCTATTCCAGTTTATTTTACAACTAATCTACAACAGAGTTTTTTCAACACAGTCAAATGCATATGATTAGGAATACTGAAACAAGTAATAATGGTGAAACGCGTATTTTTGTTTTTATCTGTATTACAAGAGGCGAGGTAAATATTGCAACGTTGGGGTATCTTGTTTTTGCTGCTTCTGGGGAAAACTATGGAATAAATCTTCACTACACTCAGACCCTTTATCCTATAGCACTCATTTTCACAAAGTACACTCTCACGGCCCAGCTCCACCCCCACCACAGATACAGCTTATCCCATTCATTGCTTTTTCCCTCACCCTTTCTCATAGGGCATACCGTGCTTTCCTACCCTATCCTCACACCCCACCAAATCCTTACGTCAAGGCCTCTTCTCACAGGATGCTGGGATAAGTAGACAAATATATATACAGTTTCATTTAGATCTGTATAGTACGTCCACCTTAAGCTGGCGCAAATTTTCGTTTTTCAGCGGCATAATTGATATTTCTCCTGGGACAGTGGCAGAATAATGCTATGACTCTACACCTTTCCATAGCAACTCATCACGATCAGCATCACTTCGTATTATTAACATAATGCTACAACTCAGCATTCAAGATATACAGAGGTGGCCGTTTGTGTGAAATTAACCCTTTCACTACTCCGACGTCTAATTCAATATAATCAAAGTATCATTAGTCAGTATTAACCAATGGAGGGTTAATTAGGCTGTATCTAACTTATTCAGACAGACAGTTTCATGCTACAGTAAAAAATAAATGTCTAGATGTACCACAGAATGAAACATAAATGCATCATCGGACTGAATGGCCTTAAATTCTTAGTTACAGCTCAGCATTCATGATGGAGTCGTGGCAGTTTTAGGTCGAGTTGAAGTTGATGAGTACAGCAAAATGACAGTGGTTGGTACAGTCAGGAACAAAGTTATCCTAATTACTGTATTTCACCTCTTCTACTCATCACCCTCCTCGGTGGCTAACGTTCCTGAGCTGAGAGAGACTTGGTATATTTTTCTGTCAGTACATGATTCTCCTTGATACGGTGCGTCTGGGTAGAACGTGACGGACGTGCCTCAAATGTGACGCTGATGCAATGAAACAGTAGACGAACTCCTGTCCCTAACTGTACGTTGATATGTGCGTTGAAATGTGCGTTGATGTGCGTTGATAAATTTTCGCTGAGACTCATGGTGCAGCACAGGCCGTCGATGAACACACCAGGTGGTCTGTCCTTATCTTGAATTCACCTCGTCCTTGGCTGAGTACTTCCTCCTTCTGTGATAGATAAGGCCACTCATCATATCGGATGTTATACTGTGTGCAAAAAATATCAACCCCTTCAATCTGAGTACGTAACTTAATTCTTGTTACTACCTGATGATTTTATTCAACTTAGATTTTCTGAGCTCAAGAAGTTCCAACTGACCTCCAATGACACCCTTATCTCGACTTGTGGTCCTTCATAAGTTTTATAAATATGCGTGGTAGCAGAAAATGAAAACTTAATAGAAAATGTGTGACTGGATTGAAGGGGTCAAGCTTCTGCAAGTTCTTATTTTCATCTGCAAAGTAGTAAAACCAAAATAAACCATATTTATTGGAAGATCGTTTTAACCAGGAATGAAATGCCACTGAAGTTTGCCAGTTTTATCCTAGATGTTTATATTTGTGACAGTATAAGCAGCTTTTTTAAATAGCATGAACCATCATGTCACTGAAGGTAATTAGGTATAACATACAGGAATAAAAGTATTGCAACGAAAATCTATCATTCCAGAAGAGAAATAATTTAGCACTTAAAACTGCCTACAGTCCCAAGAGAAGGCAAAATGGTTTCCAAACAAATGCAGCACACTTGCATACTCTGTACACATGGACGGTATGACTAACGATTATACAAGAACACAGGATCCCCAAATTTGTGTTTTTATGGTTTGATCTTAGACCCTTATGAAGCCCTTTAAAAGACCTTATTTACTGAAATTTAAAAAGTCGTCTTGGGTTTTTTACCTAAGGAATAATTGCACCGAGTCTGAAGCGAGGTGGTGAAGAAATATTGGAATGGAATCAAACTGCAAAGTGTTTGAAAGAAGAGAGAGAGAGAGAGAGAGACAGACACACACACACACACACACACACACACACACACACACACACACACACACACAGAAACTGAGCATATATGCCTTTTGTATTATTCTCGCTTACCATCAGTGTTTGAGGCTCAGTAATAATAACCTGCACAGAACGTAATAGTCACGTATAAATTATAAGAACCAACAATTGTCTTTGAGCACAGACGCCTCAGAATCTGCCACTGTATTCCTAGTCACAGCAGTCGTGTCTCTTGGAAGAAATTCTAACTCGCAACGGAACATTCCTACCAATGATGAAGTACACAGCTTTCTGATTCTGATTCTGATTTAACCCATGCCTGGAGGGACGTCGCAGCCAGGATTACACACTTAATGAAAACTCGCCATTGTTAAGGTGGGGTTTTTAAGCTTTGTTCGAGTGTAGGGGGAACAGTTTGCGATGACACTGTTACTCGTGCACTCAAGAAAAGCTTCAACAACACATCTTCATTTGGTGCAAAATCCTGGCTGTGAGTTTTTTCCATCCAGGGGTAGGATTAAGGGGGTGAGCTGAAACTATGGCTTAACGAATGTGCGGTTATGAGCCATGGTTCGCCGACACTTTCCTGCCAGCAGTGTGTCTTGCCTTACACATGTCTCATTTCCCCTTGAACGTCATATAGGAACCTTCCCTTGTAAACGGTTTTGTTGTGTGTGTCATTTTTCTAGCACAAAAATACCTCATAATAACACCATCTAAGGCCACAACCTGCGGGGTAGTGTACAGGTAAGCATATAATCATGGTAGTACCTCACATAACCAGATGCTTCAAGACCAGCAACTGTATCATGGAGTGCGGCGCCTTTGGTCTCTGGCAGCAGGCAGGTGACGAAGGCAGCAAGCAAGGAAGTGCAGCCCAGGACTATAGATGGCGCTGACCCCCACACACTTCGCTGCATACGAAAGATGAAGGTTTACAACTTTACATTAATACCGTCGATTTTACGACCAAATCCCAAACTATACTAAGGAGTGAACAGGGACAGTGGGGAAACAAACAGGAAGCCAATTTGATAAGTCCAAGAACTGAACTCGAGTTATGAATTTATGATCTAGGTCTCTACTTTGGTTCTAGGCTTCAAGAGGCTGTAGTAATGAACATTTTGGCCAAAGGTCTCATGACTGGTACGGGAATCTAAACGAGGACTTCTAACTTGTGGGCCAAGAATGTTTCTGATCACATCGACCACATCCCAAAACCCTCTAGGCTCTACAGAACATTCATCACTGCCAACTCCCAGCAAATCCCTTCTTACGAGGAACAAGGAGACTTACAAACTAGTACGCAAACCCTAAGTCACCTTACACCAACTCATACTGGGTCAGAAAAACAACAAATAGGCAATCTTTCCACTCAGTAACAACACACACCTCCTTCACTCCAGAAGAGACACGTAACATTATCAAGAAAATAACGAACTCTACAAGGAAATCAAGGCAGACAAAATGAAAGGTACTGTCATGTCCACGTTAAATTAGCTTAAAGTTACCTTTTTTTCCAATCTGAATGCTGAACTGTTAGAAAATCAACACTAGAAACTAATTTTAGTCACGAAGAAGTGCTATGGCATGGACGTACAGCAGTAAAATGGTTTATCTCACCACTAAGTTATGGGAAATATTTTGCCGAAAAACGAAAATCTCCGCCAAATCAGACTTTATACACACGATATTAGAAAATTTAAATAGGCAAACTGAGACATACTGCTTTGACCAACGACCAGAGAAGCTTTAATAATGTTTCAGATTTGGGTAGCAGGGGGTTAGAGGATTCAATAAATGCCATGAACTGAACCTCGGCATGAACGGAACTCGATCAGTATCACCATCATCATCATCATCATCATTAAAAAAAATAAAAGGGAGAGAGAAAGTAGGAAGGTTGGAGAAGTATCAAATGCGTGTACGGAGAAACAGCCACACAACCCATCCTCACATCAGCCAAGCTCGGGTTCATGTCAGAGGCTTAATCATCTCAACTTTATTTTTCTGTATGGATACACTTCACGGTAATCTGCCAAACAGCCTTGAACAAGATCAATAAACCCTGTAGGCCTATGCGTCACACTAGGAAAATCGTGAGAGGAAAATGAAAGCTCAAGATACTAACCAACGAGTCGACGAGGAAAGGAGAAATGGTGGACCCCAATTTGGACATCATGGAAGCCGTACCCATACCCCTTGTTCGCACCTCAGTAGGGAAGAGTTCAGTGAGGTGCAGGTAAACGATCTGAAAGGCTGCAGACAGAGTTAGCTTCCCCACCAGAGCCAGCGCCATCATCAGCCAACTAATTCCTGAAATCAAAATCCACACTTATCTCTTGTAGGACTATTGCCATCAGAAACTTCATTGTTAATCTATCATCATCATCATCATCATTTCCACTATGGATGGAGAAGCAGAGACAGAAAGAAAATGTACAAAATGGGATAAGTATCAATAGTAAGTTTAGTGAAATGAGCCACGCAATCATTCACACAAACTCCAAACCCCAGGATTCCTAACACCATCTTACAAGCCTATACATCTGCATATATATATATATATATATATATATATACAGTACATCCCCACAGTACGCGAGTTCGGAGTAGCAATCCCCCTTGTACGGGAGGACGTTTTTTTTTTTTTTAGTGTATTTTTTATTAGTATGCGAATCGAACTCCTTGTAAGCGAGACGGGCAGCAAAGAGTGCCCCCAATCTGGGGTTACCCCGAGTACGCGACATTGCCCCCCCAAGAAGTGATAACAGTTGCCTATGATCCGCACACCTTGTGCAGCAAGTGGACGAGGCCGACGGAGAGCAGGAGATAGCAGCAGAAAAGGCAGCAACACCAGTGATGGAGAGTGAAGATATGACTATGATGGAGATCAGCAGGGTACTGTGTGCCCTTGATGAATTCAAGGAAGAATTCAAGGACATCGAACGCTCTCAGTTGCGGGTGGAGGAGGTGATGTCTTCACTGGACAAAACCTTCTGCTACTACACCGACAAGCACAACCAGGAAGTAAACAGACAGAAGCAAACCTTCATCACCCGTTTCCTTCGGACTGAACAAAGTGAGGAATCACTCCCTTCAACATCAGAAGAGCCATATCCTGAGGAGGATCAAGAGGATGATGCGATGTCTGAGGTGTCACAAATAGACTTTGAAAGAATTTATGAACGAAGTGAGTGCATTAGGCAGTGAAAGTGTCGAAAGTGCCGGTAACGAAAGCGGTGAGGAAGGTGGTGTGTTGGGTGGTGTGGTGGGTGATGCAGGAGATGCATGCTACGTGCCTCATCCTGCCTTGGATCCTCTTCTTACCTCCATCAAAGCCGTTGTCCTCTTGGGTTAAGGTGAGCAGCCATATTCTTGTTGGTTTAGTTAAGCCATATCCTTGTTGATTTACCTAGTAAAGCCATAATCTTGTTGGTTTACTTTATCTTAGGTAGTATGTCTTAGTTTCCTTGTACAGTACAATACTTAGGTCTGAAAGGCGATTCAAGGGTTGCCCATGAAGGGGGGGTGCCGTCTATATGTAATTTTTCCCACAAGTTTATGTATTCACAGTACGCAAATTCCTAGTATGCGACGTCCTCTGCCACCCTTATAGGCGCGTACTTACTAGGGGGATGTAATGTATATATATATATATATATATATATATATATATATATATATATATATATTCATTTAGATGGTATTCATATGTACCTGTAAGTCAGTTAGACCATTAACTATCAAATGGAAAAAAATATTGTGAAATCCACGCCCTATCTAACTCATCCAGGTAAGTCGAGCCTCTGTTAATACGCCAGCTTCCCCAACTTCCCTCTCTCTCCTTCTCACCCGTTCTTTATCCTATCATTACACATTTTTATTTAGTTTACCATTCCTCCCCTCACCTTCAACCTTCTTCGCATCTAGCTGCATCACCAACTTTCCTTCATCCATTCTCTTCATACAATCTAAAGCACATCTCTTCCACTCCGTTTTGAACATACTTCCTTGCTCTACATCTTTTGCTAATTACGTTGTTTCTTAGGCTATCTACTTTACACGCTTCATGTATAATCCTCAACAGTCACATTTTCACAGCTCTTACTTGTCTTTTCACGATATTGCCTGACTAAGTTTTCACACCTGAATGTTAAATCTCAGTAGTGCTATATCTTTAAGCATCCCTCCTGCAACTCCCATATTGAGATCTCTTTCTGTATCAAGGTTTTCATAGTACATGTAATTTTTCTCCCCTGAACCGCTCTAATCTTCACCCCCTTTGTGTGACTGACAAGGAAAGCACACGACAAACTCTCAGACAGGGACATGCATCTGCCCACCACAGTTCCAAGTCCCAAGTTAAGCTCTAAGTGCAGACTATAAAAAAAAATCAAAACAGTCGGAATATCAAGCAGTCGAACCTGGGACCTCTTAGTTTCGAGCCAAGTTTTCCTCAGATTATATGTCCGCCACTCCACATTTCCTTTACGTAACAATCAGCATTCTTAGACGGTCTCAATGGTCAACGTATTAATCCAGGTCCCTGTACATTTACCCTTCATTATTATTACTACACCGAAGTGCTTGAACTCACTCACCAGTTCGTCTCTCCATTTATTAGCACGTCACACTGTCAGCCTGTCTTCACAACCATCACATACCCCTTACTTATACTGTACTTAGCTTTAAATCAAGCTGTTTACAGATATTCACAGCCAGTCTACAAAGATCAGTTCACTAATGGCAAGCAACAGAACATGATTTGTGTACAGTATTCCATTCTATTTCCCCCCCCCAAAAAAAAAAAAACTAAAGGCCATACTCCACAAGGCATTAACAACTCTGGTTTTGGATTTTGTTGATATTCCTCACCGTTTGTGCGTGAGGGTCCAAACAACGGCTATTGTGGTGCGATGCAAGTACGCGGTCGACTTTTCCAGAAGATATACTATAGGGTTGTTAAGTACTCTTGCTTTTGGATTTTTTCTCTCTCACCATGTATTCGTGATGCCACACACAAACCGCACACCACAGACAGACAGACAGACTTGAACTTAGGATTATGGAAATACCTGTATCTATCTACCTATCTATCTATCCATTTCTCCGTCCATCTGTCTACCTAAGTAAATAGATATATAGACAGAAACGGATTTGTATGTATATTACAACCGCGTACCCCAAAGCGAGAGAAGTAGTTACGAGTTGATCGGCATGCGTGTCTGTCTGTCTGTGAACAAAATAACTCAAACCGTTTTTATACATTTTTAAGGAAACTTGGTGGAAGAACAAAAGTTTGGTGGGAGAACAAAAGTTTGGTGGGAGAACAAAAGGTCAGGGTCACAGGGCTGTCCAACGCTGACCTAGCAAATCAGATTACACAGTGTTCTTCCAATTTAGACCAGAATTGGAGGAAAAGTTGCCGGTAAAGCAAGAATGATGTGATTCAGTTTTGAAAATAAATAGTTACAGGTCAAGGTCACAGGGCGAGGTCAAAGTTACACCTGTGTGTGTCAGATAAAATAAATGACACAGTTCTGATTCGATTTTAACCACAGTTAATGGAATGGCTGAGGGTAAGGCTAAGAGTCTTTTCTTTTTAGAACAATAGGTCAAGAGCTAAGATCAAAGGGCAAGGGAAATTTTTTGTCCGATTCAGATTAAACTTTGTGGAAGTGTTAAGGATAAGGCAAGATTAAACTTTTTTTTTTTTTTTTTTTTTTTTTTAAGAACAATCACTCACAGGTCAAGTTCACGGATCAAGGTCAAATTTAAGGTTACAGGATACGGTCAGCTCGAACCCTTTTGATTTTATATGAATCCAACCCCCCAGGAGCGTACCTAGAGATTTTGGGGCCCGGGAGGCTAGGTTCTTTGCGGGGCCCCCCTCCCGGAGGAGGGCCCTACTAAAGAATCTAGCCCCCCTCATTCTCAACACTTATCTAATATCTCAGCCAGGATTGTCGGGACGATAATATATATATATATGTTTTTAAATATTAATAAAAAAGCTTATAAATTTTTAAGGCTTTTAGGCCCCCCCCTCAATTGGGGGCCCGGGGGGCAGTTTCAAATAGCCCCCCCCCCCTCAAGTACGCCACTGCTGAACCCCCCTGTTCATGACTCACTAACCTGATTCATTTCTCATATCTGAAATATACTTCCATAAGCCATTCTCTATCTCATGCTCATTTTTAAGCTCATTTAATTCATCTTCAGTTTAGTACAAGGTCACACACTCCACAGCTACAGCTCCGTTTACCCAAGCTTTCTGACATATCTCCAGCAAACATTCCATTCTGCTTTCTTAACTACGTATCATCTCTTCATGCACCTCATCAACACCTGCTTCCCTGAGTGAGTGTATCATGTCAGTTGTTTATTGTGTTTTGTGTTATAGTGCTCTAGATTCTAATGATTGAATAGTCTTAACTTCCTGAATCTGAGTTAATGTGAAATTAGCTATAGTTCATCCTAGGTCCTCCTCTGGGCCGATGCTTTTGTGTCTTCTGAAGTCAACACAGTATTAGCATGGGAGCATAATTCATTCATTTGTGCACCGTTTTCTAATCTTCACAAAAACCAAGAGGCGTGTACCTTTCTTTATCTCAGAGGACAAAGCATCAGGAAGCGAACAGATAGGCAAATACTTATGAGCTAATGCTAAACACAGATGTACAGTCAGGGAAAGTTCCGCATTACCCACTGTTCAGAGCATTGGTAGTCGACAATACTCACGAAGCAGCAGCCAGACCCCCCCATGTCTGGTAACTGTCAGTGGGAGGGAGGGTGGCTGGGGCTGGGGGGGTTTGGAGAGTTGCCTACGTCACAGTATCCCAAGGTATTCTCAAGATTCGAAAGCGGCATGTTGTTTGTATTGATACCACACTGTTCTCTGAGTCTACATTACTGCATATACTACAATACATGTTTACTATCAAAGGTATTCATCTTTGCCTTGGTTTTGTAATGTTCAATAGGAATGACAGATACTGAGACTAATCTTATAGTTAGGACTTCCCATGTCATTCTTTCTAAAGGAAAAACGAAGTCTATTAATCACTTATATATATTCTTCCTTTATTATTATTAAACACTACCCTAGACTCTAAGTTCGAAATAAATAATTACTAGAATCACACTGGCAATGTTTTCAGGAGGATATTTATAGTAGGATGACCGGATAAATTTATAAGAATTTACACACACACACACACACACACTCATATATATACCTATATATATATATATATATATATATATTGTTACGGAACAGAGAAAGATAATGTACACTTTAAGTGAGAATACTAAAAATCACTACTGTCCCGTAAAGTTCCAGGTTCAAAACAAAAGAGTTAGGTAAAATTACAAGTTAAAGTTTAATGCTCAAACTAACAACAAAACATTCAGGACTCATAAGGATAATGTAATGGCAAAAAACAGGTTAAATATATATTTAACTGCAATAGCCTCTATTAACACGAAATTAGCAAGAGTAAATTTATCTAAGTCAGCCCTGAAAAAATGAGATACCAGATAATACTCAGTGAAGGCCAGATAAATTATTACAGATACAAACTATTATCAAAAATGACTGACATAAAGAACCTTACATGAATTACAAAAACTTCACTAGGCCTACAAATTAAACTTATGCTATACAGTACAAGAAAAAAATGCAATAACAGTTATACTCAAATTACACACAGCTGCTAGATGTTTGGAGATTTCTTGAACACTCACAATAATAATATCTGTACAGGGGAGGAGAGAGATGTGAACAAAATGAGGAGCAGATCTAAGTGGCAATGATGCAGAGACTGAGCTCATTATATAGGGGCCAGCAGAGCTTGATACAACTTGTAAGAAGGACGCGCAAATGAAGCCATGGGGACAAAGAGTTGACAATCCTGGTCTGAACTCCAGAAATGACGACTTACTCTACTATAACGGTAGAAGGGGGAACTGAGGCAGAACACGCTCGTGATCAAACATGCAGCATACTGTGCGTTAAAAATTACACAAAGGATGATGAAATCATAGGCTATGTAACACCTCCCCACAAAGAAAAAGAAATTTACAAAGGAAATTTCTTATTACTCTAAAACAATCTGTCTAAAGTCTAGATAAGCAATCTGCAATAACATTTTCTTTCCCCTTGACATGTTGTATGTCTAATGAAAACTCCTGAAGAAGTAGACTCCATCTTGTCAATCTCTGATTATCTTTAAACTTACTAAGGAATTTCAGTGGGTTATGATCGGTATAAATGACTATGGGGTCAAAACCAGAACACAAATAAAATGAAAAATGCTGTAAACCCAAAATCAAGGCCAAAAAGCTCTTTCTCAATAGTGGAGTAGTTCTTTTGAGGTGGAGTGAACTTCTTACTGTAATAAGATACAGGATGTTCAATACCCTGATCATCCTCTTGCAGCAAAACAGCCCCAGCTCCTGTATCACTTGCATCAACAGCCATCTTAAAAGGCTTAGCAAAATTTGGAGTAGCGAGCACTGGCTGACTTAATAGAATAGCTTTAAGTTTGTTGAAAGAGGATTCACAGTTATCGGTCCAGACAAATTTAACTCCCTTTTTCAGTAGGTCTGTAAGTGGTGATACAAGAATTGAAAAGTTAAGAACAAATCTGTAATAACCTACCATTCCCAAAATCTTTGTAGCTCTTTCCTACTTTTAGGACTGGGAAGATCACTTATAACCTGAACCTTAGCTCCTGGTGGTGCAACATGTCCATCACCAATTACATACCCAAGGTACTGAACTTTAGCTTGACCAAACTCACACTTTGATAAATTAGCTACAAGATTAGCCTGAACTAAACGGTCAAGAAATTTACTGACATGGCATAGATGATCTTTCCAGTTGTCACTGAAGATTAATACATCATCAATATAAACAACACACCCTGCCAAACCCTCTGTTACAACATTCATGAGCTTCTGAAATGTGGCTGGTGCATTCTTCATACCATATGGCATTACAGAACATGCAAAAACCTTTCCTAGTGTTACAAAACATGAGATCTCCCTAGCACGTTCAGTCATAGGTACTTGCCAGTATCCCTTTAACAAATCAAACTTACTCATGTACCTAGCCTTTCCGATCTTGTCTACGCAATCTTCCACACGAGGGAGAGGGTGTCTGTTTTAGTTATCTGATTAACACGTCTGTAGTCGATGCAAAGCCTCTGTGACCCACCTGGCTTAGGGACTAAAGTGACAGGAGAACTCCACTCGCTCTGACAGGGCTCAATCATCTTGTGGTCCAACAGGTAGCCAAGCTCCTTCTGGATGAGAGGAACTTTCACTGGGTTCACACGGTAAGGAGGCAATTTAATTGGCTTTGCGTCTCCAACATCGACATCATGCATCAACACAGTGGTTCTTCCTGGAGTAGCATGGAACACTTGCGGGTACTCCTGCAGTAATGCCGAAAACTCCTGCCTTTCCTCGGGAGGTAGATGAGAAAGCTTAGTCTGGAGATCATTCATGATATCAGGATTCTTCCCCAAACTATCACTCAGGCTCATACTGCATGGGAGAGCTTCACTTGCAGACTCGGGTGGAACAGCTACAGTGCAGACTGGATTATTTTCGTCCCGCCTGTGATATAACTTTAGCATGTTGATGTGACATAGTTGCTTGTTCTTTCTACGATCTGGTGTGGCGATGACATAATTGACATCACTGAGTTTCTTCTCCACGAAATAAGGACCACTAAACTTGGCTTGAAGAGGTTGCCCATGAACTGGTAGCAGAATCAAAACCTGATCTCCTGGCTGAAAGTGGCGTAACCTGGACTTCTTATCATACCAAGTCTTCATCTTCTCCTGAGCAGCTCCTAAATTCTCTCTCACCAGCTGTAAAGCAGTGGACAGCCGTTCTTTGAACTTCATCACATACTCCAGCAGGTTGACGTCATCTTCCTCCGACAGCCAGCATTCCTTGAGTAACTTAAGGGGTCCTCTTACTTCATGGCCAAACAGTAGTTCAAAAGGTGAGAAGCCCAGTGATTCATTTGGAGATTCTCTTGCGGCAAACACAACAAATGGAAGACCTTTATCCCAGTCTTTCTGACGTTCCAAACAGTATTTCTTGAGCATCGATTTGAGTGTTTGATGATATCTCTCCAACGCTCCTTGGGTCTGGGGATGGTAAGCTGAAGACGTGATCTGGGTGATGCCCAACTCTTTCAGAGACTGCTTGAAAACATTTGACATGAAATTACTTCCCGGTCTGACTATACCTCCTTGGGCAGACCAAACGTCGTGAAGAACCCTAGCATTTCCTTAACCACGTTCTTTGCTGAGATATTTCTAAGTGGAATGGCTTCAGGATAACGAGTAGCCATATCAATCAGGGTCAACACATAAGAAAATCCTGAAGAAGTCTTAGGAAGAGGGCCCACAATATCCATCAACACACGGGTGAAAGGCGCCTCAAAAGGAGGAATGGGAACTAGAGGTGCAACCTTTTCGGTCTGATTACACTTCCCCACAACTTGACAGGTGTGACAAGACTTACAATACCAGGAAACATCCCTGAAGATACCTGGCCAGTAGATGTGTTTCAAAATGCGTGCCACAGTCTTCCTCACTCCAAGGTGTCCTGCCAAATTGGAATCATGAGCCACTCTAATGATATCCTGCCTACAAACACGAGGGATGACAACTTGATGTACAACCTCCCATTCACAGTCGGCTGATGCTGTTGGGGGTCTCCACTTCCTCATAAGTACTCCTGACTTTATATAATAACAAGTAGAAGCACCGGCTGACTCTTCTTCACTGTAAGCAGAGTTAGCTAGACCTTTCAACTCAGGGTCAGCAACCTGCAATTCAACCAACTCTTGACGAGACAAATTATCAACACTACGGGGTACTGCCTCATCTGGTGAGTGGTCCAAATTAGCAAGAAAAGTGTCAGCTAGGATAACATCATCATCATCATTATCCTCTAAATCATCAGTAACTTTAGACTTAGCCCTAGTGACAGCACATGCTGGGAACACATCAGGGACATCACAATCCTGGGACGCAGCCACTGGCTCGCTAGACAACTGAGGAGCTGGACACACTTGACTTCCACCAATATCATTTCCAAGTAAGAAAGTTACACCTGACATTGGGAGTGTCTCAACCAACCCAACCATAACGGAACCATTAACAAAACCAGACTCTAAATTCACTCTGCACAGAGGGACAGAGAAGTAATTATTCCCTACACCTTGTAAGATTACAGTTTCATCAGAGGAATTAACATTAGAGCCTAGAACACTGGTCAGCATAAGGGATTGGCAAGCACCTGTATCACGATATATTTTAACTGATTTCCTGTCATTACTGTCCAGAGGACTGACAAAACCATCAGACAGGAAATTAGCACATGAACTCTTGAGAGTGTCACCCACGTTACTGCTCAAAAGAGGAGCTCCATCATGAGAATTTAAGTTACCCCTCAAAGCAGGTTCAGTTAACTCAGTTAAAGAATTCTGGGAACTCTCAAGAGTGGACACTAGACCAATTGACTGAATATTTAAAGACTCCTTTTTGTTCACATCACGCTGTCTCCTGAAACATCTCTCCGTAGTATGACCAAGCTTACTACAATAAGTACATTTACTTTTCTGAAATCTAGAGGTGAAGCTGGTATTTACTTCCTGAGAAACATCATCTTTATTCTCTTTCCTGTTACCTGTACTCTAAGTAGAGGCAACGTACTTACTCTCAGCTTTCCTTTTTACTTTAGAATATCTCTTGTGAGTGAGAACATATTCATCAGCTAAAACTGCAGCATCAGACAAATTATCTAGTCTTTTCTCATCAAGATATAGGCTTACATCTTTATAAATACACCTTTTGAAATCCTCCAGCAAAATCATCTGCTTAAATTTACCAAAATCAGAATCCACATTCTTAGAATTTAACCACTGCTCTAACAGATCTTTGATTTTTGCATACTCAACATGGGATTGCTTATCTTGCTTGTAAGTTGTCCTAAATTTTACTCTATAGGCTTCAGGAACAAGCTCATAGGCCTTAAGAATCAAGCTCTTAACTACATCATAATTATCAGACTGATCCTGAGGCAAAGATGCATAAGTTACTTGAGCTTTACCGGTGAGAACAGTTTGAAGGAGTACTGGCCAATTCTGTTTGGGCCAATTAAAACCTGTAGCTACCCTCTCAAACAACTGAAAATACTTTGTTAAATCAGATTCATTAAAAGGAGGGACAAGTTTAACATTTTTAGCCACATCAAAATCATCAG
This sequence comes from Coenobita brevimanus, assembly GCF_032717465.1. NCBI lineage: Eukaryota > Metazoa > Arthropoda > Malacostraca > Decapoda > Coenobitidae > Coenobita > Coenobita brevimanus. Next base: position 4,829,442 of record NC_137024.1, on the reverse strand, counting down.
AGCTAGATGATCCAGTTCCACCTTGTTTCATGCGATACTCATGGTCTGCCTGAATCCTAGCAATTTCAACTTGTGCCTCAGCCTCCCTAGCACGGGCCTCCTGCAGGGCTAGCTGTAACTTAGCTAATTCAATCTGCGTTTGCTCATTTGGAGGAGTTACATTAAACAAGCTTTCATTAATCATGTCAACAATTTGATCTTTAGAATGATGAGAGCGAACAACAATTCCCAATTGTTGAGCAACAAGCTTAAGTTTATTCTTTGTTCTGTTTTCTACATCCAACACTGTTTGCACATTTGACAAAAAATAATTGGCTTCATCAAGCGTAGTAATAGAAGACATCATGAATAAATCACAGTCACAAAATAACAAACAATATCCTTATGATAATATCCTGGATATCCTGATATGAGGTCGCCAAATTTATGTTACGGAACAGAGAAAGATAATGTACACTTTAAGTGAGAATACTAAAAATCACTACTGTCCCGTAAAGTTCCAGGTTCAAAACAAAAGAGTTAGGTAAAATTACAAGTTAAAGTTTAATGCTCAAACTAACAACAAAACATTCAGGACTCATATGGATAATGTAATGGCAAAAAACAGGTTAAATATATGGTTAACTGCAATAGCCTCTATTAACACGAAATTAGCAAGAGTAAATTTATCTAAGTCAGCCCTGAAAAAATGAGATACCAGATAATACTAAGTGAAGGCCAGATAAATGATTACAGATACAAACTATTATCAAAAATGACTGACATAAAGAACTTTACATGAATTACAAAAACTTCACTAGGCCTACAAATTAAACTTATGCTATACAGTACAAGAAAAAAATGCAATAACAGTTATACTCAAATTACACACAGCTGCTAGATGTTTGGAGATTTCTTGAACACTCACAATAATAATATCTGTACAGGGGAGGACAGAGATGTGAACAAAATGAGGAGCAGATCTAAGTGGCAATGATGCAGAGACTGAGCTCATTATATAGGGGCCAGCAGAGCTTGATACAACTTGTAAGAAGGACGCGCAAATGAAGCCATGGGGACAAAGAGTTGACAATCCTGGTCTGAACTCCAGAAATGACGACTTACTCTACTATAACGGTAGAAGGGGGGAACTGAGGCAGAACACGCTCGTGATCAAACATGCAGCATACTGTGCGTTAAAATTACACAAAGGATGATGAAATCATAGGCTATGTAACACCTCCCCACAAAGAAAAAGAAATTTACAAAGGAAATTTCTTATTACTCTAAAACAATCTGTCTAAAGTCTAGATAAGCAATCTGCAATAACATTTTCTTTCCCCTTGACATGTTGTATGTCTAATGAAAACTCCTGAAGAAGTAGACTCCATCTTGTCAATCTCTGATTATCTTTAAACTTACTAAGGAATTTCAGTGGGTTATGATCGGTATAAATGACTATGGGGTCAAAACCAGAACACAAATAAAATGAAAAATGCTGTAAACCCAAAATCAAGGCCAAAAGCTCTTTCTCAATAGTGGAGTAGTTCTTTTGAGGTGGAGTGAACTTCTTACTGTAATAAGATACAGGATGTTCAATACCCTGATCATCCTCTTGCAGCAAAACAGCCCCAGCTCCTGTATCACTTGCATCAACAGCCATCTTAAAAGGCTTAGCAAAATTTGGAGTAGCGAGCACTGGCTGACTTAATAGAATAGCTTTAAGTTTGTTGAAAGAGGATTCACAGTTATCGGTCCAGACAAATTTAACTCCCTTTTTCAGTAGGTCTGTAAGTGGTGATACAAGAATTGAAAAGTTAAGAACAAATCTGTAATAACCTACCATTCCCAAAAATCTTTGTAGCTCTTTCCTACTTTTAGGACTGGGAAGATCACTTATAACCTGAACCTTAGCTCCTGGTGGTGCAACATGTCCATCACCAATTACATACCCAAGGTACTGAACTTTAGCTTGACCAAACTCACACTTTGATAAATTAGCTACAAGATTAGCCTGAACTAAACGGTCAAGAAATTTACTGACATGGCATAGATGATCTTTCCAGTTGTCACTGAAGATTAATACATCATCAATATAAACAACACACCCTGCCAAACCCTCTGTTACAACATTCATGAGCTTCTGAAATGTGGCTGGTGCATTCTTCATACCATATGGCATTACAGAACATGCAAAAACCTTTCCTAGTGTTACAAAACATGAGATCTCCCTAGCACGTTCAGTCATAGGTACTTGCCAGTATCCCTTTAACAAATCAAACTTACTCATGTACCTAGCCTTTCCGATCTTGTCTACGCAATCTTCCACACGAGGGAGAGGGTGTCTGTTTTAGTTATCTGATTAACACGTCTGTAGTCGATGCAAAGCCTCTGTGACCCACCTGGCTTAGGGACTAAAGTGACAGGAGAACTCCACTCGCTCTGACAGGGCTCAATCATCTTGTGGTCCAACAGGTAGCCAAGCTCCTTCTGGATGAGAGGAACTTTCACTGGGTTCACACGGTAAGGAGGCAATTTAATTGGCTTTGCGTCTCCAACATCGACATCATGCATCAACACAGTGGTTCTTCCTGGAGTAGCATGGAACACTTGCGGGTACTCCTGCAGTAATGCCGAAAACTCCTGCCTTTCCTCGGGAGGTAGATGAGAAAGCTTAGTCTGGAGATCATTCATGATATCAGGATTCTTCCCCAAACTATCACTCAGGCTCATACTGCATGGGAGAGCTTCACTTGCAGACTCGGGTGGAACAGCTACAGTGCAGACTGGATTATTTTCGTCCCGCCTGTGATATAACTTTAGCATGTTGATGTGACATAGTTGCTTGTTCTTTCTACGATCTGGTGTGGCGATGACATAATTGACATCACTGAGTTTCTTCTCCACGAAATAAGGACCACTAAACTTGGCTTGAAGAGGTTGCCCATGAACTGGTAGCAGAATCAAAACCTGATCTCCTGGCTGAAAGTGGCGTAACCTGGACTTCTTATCATACCAAGTCTTCATCTTCTCCTGAGCAGCTCCTAAATTCTCTCTCACCAGCTGTAAAGCAGTGGACAGCCGTTCTTTGAACTTCATCACATACTCCAGCAGGTTGACGTCATCTTCCTCCGACAGCCAGCATTCCTTGAGTAACTTAAGGGGTCCTCTTACTTCATGGCCAAACAGTAGTTCAAAAGGTGAGAAGCCCAGTGATTCATTTGGAGATTCTCTTGCGGCAAACACAACAAATGGAAGACCTTTATCCCAGTCTTTCTGACGTTCCAAACAGTATTTCTTGAGCATCGATTTGAGTGTTTGATGATATCTCTCCAACGCTCCTTGGGTCTGGGGATGGTAAGCTGAAGACGTGATCTGGGTGATGCCCAACTCTTTCAGAGACTGCTTGAAAACATTTGACATGAAATTACTTCCCCGGTCTGACTATACCTCCTTGGGCAGACCAAACGTCGTGAAGAACCCTAGCATTTCCTTAACCACGTTCTTTGCTGAGATATTTCTAAGTGGAATGGCTTCAGGATAACGAGTAGCCATATCAATCAGGGTCAACACATAAGAAAATCCTGAAGAAGTCTTAGGAAGAGGGCCCACAATATCCATCAACACACGGGTGAAAGGCGCCTCAAAAGGAGGAATGGGAACTAGAGGTGCAACCTTTTCGGTCTGATTACACTTCCCACAACTTGACAGGTGTGACAAGACTTACAATACCAGGAAACATCCCTGAAGATACCTGGCCAGTAGATGTGTTTCAAAATGCGTGCCACAGTCTTCCTCACTCCAAGGTGTCCTGCCAAATTGGAATCATGAGCCACTCTAATGATATCCTGCCTACAAACACGAGGGATGACAACTTGATGTACAACCTCCCATTCACAGTCGGCTGATGCTGTTGGGGGTCTCCACTTCCTCATAAGTACTCCTGACTTTATATAATAACAAGTAGAAGCACCGGCTGACTCTTCTTCACTGTAAGCAGAGTTAGCTAGACCTTTCAACTCAGGGTCAGCAACCTGCAATTCAACCAACTCTTGACGAGACAAATTATCAACACTACGGGGTACTGCCTCATCTGGTGAGTGGTCCAAATTAGCAAGAAAAGTGTCAGCTAGGATAACATCATCATCATCATTATCCTCTAAATCATCAGTAACTTTAGACTTAGCCCTAGTGACAGCACATGCTGGGAACACATCAGGGACATCACAATCCTGGGACGCAGCCACTGGCTCGCTAGACAACTGAGGAGCTGGACACACTTGACTTCCACCAATATCATTTCCAAGTAAGAAAGTTACACCTGACATTGGGAGTGTCTCAACCAACCCAACCATAACGGAACCATTAACAAAACCAGACTCTAAATTCACTCTGCACAGAGGGACAGAGAAGTAATTATTCCCTACACCTTGTAAGATTACAGTTTCATCAGAGGAATTAACATTAGAGCCTAGAACACTGGTCAGCATAAGGGATTGGCAAGCACCTGTATCACGATATATTTTAACTGATTTCCTGTCATTACTGTCCAGAGGACTGACAAAACCATCAGACAGGAAATTAGCACATGAACTCTTGAGAGTGTCACCCACGTTACTGCTCAAAAGAGGAGCTCCATCATGAGAATTTAAGTTACCCCTCAAAGCAGGTTCAGTTAACTCAGTTAAAGAATTCTGGGAACTCTCAAGAGTGGACACTAGACCAATTGACTGAATATTTAAAGACTCCTTTTTGTTCACATCACGCTGTCTCCTGAAACATCTCTCCGTAGTATGACCAAGCTTACTACAATAAGTACATTTACTTTTCTGAAATCTAGAGGTGAAGCTGGTATTTACTTCCTGAGAAACATCATCTTTATTCTCTTTCCTGTTACCTGTACTCTAAGTAGAGGCAACGTACTTACTCTCAGCTTTCCCTTTTTCTTTAGAATATCTCTTGTGAGTGAGAACATATTCATCAGCTAAAACTGCAGCATCAGACAAATTATCTAGTCTTTTCTCATCAAGATATAGGCTTACATCTTTATAAATACACCTTTTGAAATCCTCCAGCAAAATCATCTGCTTAAATTTACCAAAATCAGAATCCACATTCTTAGAATTTAACCACTGCTCTAACAGATCTTTGATTTTTGCATACTCAACATGGGATTGCTTATCTTGCTTGTAAGTTGTCCTAAATTTTACTCTATAGGCTTCAGGAACAAGCTCATAGGCCTTAAGAATCAAGCTCTTAACTACATCATAATTATCAGACTGATCCTGAGGCAAAGATGCATAAGTTACTTGAGCTTTACCGGTGAGAACAGTTTGAAGGAGTACTGGCCAATTCTGTTTGGGCCAATTAAAACCTGTAGCTACCCTCTCAAACAACTGAAAATACTTTGTTAAATCAGATTCATTAAAAGGAGGGACAAGTTTAACATTTTTAGCCACATCAAAATCATCAGAGCTAGATGATCCAGTTCCACCTTGTTTCATGCGATACTCATGGTCTGCCTGAATCCTAGCAATTTCAACTTGTGCCTCAGCCTCCCTAGCACGGGCCTCCTGCAGGGCTAGCTGTAACTTAGCTAATTCAATCTGCGTTTGCTCATTTGGAGGAGTTACATTAAACAAGCTTTCATTAATCATGTCAACAATTTGATCTTTAGAATGATGAGAGCGAACAACAATTCCCAATTGTTGAGCAACAAGCTTAAGTTTATTCTTTGTTCTGTTTTCTACATCCAACACTGTTTGCACATTTGACAAAAAATAATTGGCTTCATCAAGCGTAGTAATAGAAGACATCATGAATAAATCACAGTCACAAAATAACAAACAATATCCTTATGATAATATCCTGGATATCCTGATATGAGGTCGCCAAATTTATGTTACGGAACAGAGAAAGATAATGTACACTTTAAGTGAGAATACTAAAAATCACTACTGTCCCGTAAAGTTCCAGGTTCAAAACAAAAGAGTTAGGTAAAATTACAAGTTAAAGTTTAATGCTCAAACTAACAACAAAACATTCAGGACTCATATGGATAATGTAATGGCAAAAAACAGGTTAAATATATGGTTAACTGCAATAGCCTCTATTAACACGAAATTAGCAAGAGTAAATTTATCTAAGTCAGCCCTGAAAAAATGAGATACCAGATAATACTAAGTGAAGGCCAGATAAATGATTACAGATACAAACTATTATCAAAAATGACTGACATAAAGAACTTTACATGAATTACAAAAACTTCACTAGGCCTACAAATTAAACTTATGCTATACAGTACAAGAAAAAAATGCAATAACAGTTATACTCAAATTACACACAGCTGCTAGATGTTTGGAGATTTCTTGAACACTCACAATAATAATATCTGTACAGGGGAGGACAGAGATGTGAACAAAATGAGGAGCAGATCTAAGTGGCAATGATGCAGAGACTGAGCTCATTATATAGGGGCCAGCAGAGCTTGATACAACTTGTAAGAAGGACGCGCAAATGAAGCCATGGGGACAAAGAGTTGACAATCCTGGTCTGAACTCCAGAAATGACGACTTACTCTACTATAACGGTAGAAGGAGGGAACTGAGGCAGAACACGCTCGTGATCAAACATGCAGCATACTGTGCGTTAAAATTACACAAAGGATGATGAAATCATAGGCTATGTAACAATATATATATATATATATATATATATATATATATATATATATATATTGTTACGGTAGCGCCAGCCCGGGGCTATTACCAAAAAGACAACAAGGTAGTTTTAGATGATCGGCCTCCACTGCGTTGTGAAAATAACGCAGACCCCGGCACTCACACTCCGTAAACTAGAGAAAACTGCGCAACGGAAGAATTATCACTTAAGTACGCAACACTCTGTACTTTGATAGTAACAAACGGAGCAGCCTACCTATGGATCTAGCCTACTATCGTCACTACCGGAAATAATACCGCCCGAGACACTCTACAGGAACACCTCCCACTTATTTCCGGTGGTGACGAATTTCTACTTAACCCGTGTCCAAGGGGGAAAGCAGTTGATAGCTAACGATAGTTCTCACTAGCCTTGTGCAAGGGGATGGGATTGAACTGTGTAGGGGTTAGGGGTGTGTGTGTATGTATGTGTGTTGGGGAACGTTAATAAAGGCAACGAGAGGACCACGGTGAACCAGCCTGCCCCTCCAAAGACAACACGGTCACAACATCAAATAAAATAGCTACTTCCCTCAGTCAGCAAACAAAAGAATAAAATGAACTTAAATGAAAACGCCAGCTCGGCTCAAAAAATGACTGGGGAGAGAGAGAGTGTACACACACACAATACTGAAGCTGATTGGGAAGACACTGGACTGACTGATGCTAGGCTCGTGTGCAGCCAAGCGTGAACGCATGAATCAGATTAATTAATAAGGAACTTAAATTCGTGCCCCTCTCTCTCTCTCTACAATGAATTGGTACTTCTAATGCAAGCAAAACATCAAATATACTGGTAGCTAACATAAGACAATCAAAATAATCAAATGCATTCTCAGCATGGTATTAAATAAAATTGCCCTCAGTGACAGGAACGAAAGAAACAAAAGAACTTGTAACACTCGCTAATTTAAACTCCGCGAATGACACGGATACTGCATAATCCCCTAACCCAGCTGTAACGGCTGCACCCGTGGGAACGGACAGGCGGACAGCGTAACAATATATATACACACACACACACACAGGAGAGAGAGAGAGAGAGAGAGAGAGAGAGAGAGTGGCTTTGTTTTCGTGTCAACACAAAACATATGTTATATTGTCATGAATATCCCCTGGAGAAACGTCGAGAGGGAATGAAAGCATTCAAACCTCTGTCCCTACTCAGCAAACTTCCATAACTTTCCTGACAACATTAACTCTGCAGACATTTCCTTTATTTTGTAAATAAAATGCTAGCGTCATATTGTCATCTATCCTTACTAAATTAACACACCGTTCAAGTCATACATTGTGGACTTACACGTGATTTCCAACTATCACCAAACCCTACTGTGCCCCCAATCCCCCGCCTCCCCCTCCTTCACACACAGTTACCAGACACATGAGGACTTGCTGCTGCTTCACACTCACCCGTCTCACTCCAGTGCTTCGGGAGGTGGGTAATGCGGAACTTTCCCCGACTGTACCTCGCCACAAGCAATGATCCACAAGTCACATACATCACGAGGAACCTGAACTTGGCCAGCTATATAGTCGAACTTTAGTTGAGTGAACGGCTGTGACGCCAGAGGGTGGTGAGCTCACCTCCCTGATACCCTGACATTAACTTCGGTAGCACTTGTTTATGAATAAGATAATGAAGCCCGCATCTCACCCACCCACCCAGTTTAAATCCACTTAAAATACAAATTTGAGCTCGTGGCCCATATCTTAGAGTGTACCCAGTGGTGATACCAGCAAGCCTCACCCGGCAGTCATCTAAGTATGCTAATTTAAGCATTTAGGGTGAGTGTAGCCTATACACTGTATACACTGTATATGGCTAGTGAGGGAGTGATCGCCCTCTACCTACACAGATCAAAAACCCTCGGGAGCAGGGGGGTGGTTGCTTTCTCAGGCAGAGGAACTCCTTGAGAGTGAAATGGCTGGGAAGCATGCCGGCACGTGACTGGCTACAGCATAGCTGGGTCTTTCGGGTGTGGGCAATGAGGCAAGTTAGATGCCTACTGCGACTGCAACACATTGGCGAGGTGTTCAGGAAGTTAGCCAAAGAAACCTTGATGGACTCTCAAAGAACAATAATGGCCCCCAGTCCCGTGCAGCCCTTAAATGGGCAGGGGGTGCTAAGAATCTCACGGTTGCCTCAATTACAATCTAATTCATTTGTTAATGCAAAAAATACAATTAAAATTGGTAACTGGAATGTGAGAACGCTAAATCATGACAGTAAAATCGATGAGTTAGTGAAGGTTTTTCAAAATTACGGACTTGATATTTGTGCTCTGACAGAAACTAGATTAACTGGAGTTGATAAGTTGGATTTGGAGGATGGTATACGTTTATTGATCTCTGGCCGACAGGACGGAATGCATTATCAGGGAGTAGGATTGTTGCTGGGTTGTAAGGCAAATAAGGCTTTATGTGAGTGGGATCCTATAGATGAGCGATTGTTATACGCACGGTTTAAATCAAATCATGGCAACATCAGTCTGTTTGTGTGTTATGCACCTACTAATGATGCACTCGATGAAAGGAAAGACACATTTTATGAAAAGTTGCAAGAAGGAATAGGAAGGGTACCTAGACATGATGTTTTGATCTGCGTTGGAGACTTTAATGCAGTAATGGGCTGTTCAAATGAGGGATTTGAGGCATGTATGGGTAAGATGGGAGTTGGTAGTAGGATGAGTGAGAACGGAGTGAGGTTTGGAAGCTTCTGTCTAGCAAATGACTTAGTCATCGGGGGCACACTCTTTCAGCATTGCAATATACACAAGACAACTTGGGTGTCGCCGTGTGGAAAATATAAAAATCAGATTGATCACATCGCTATCAGTAGGAGGCATAGAAGTTCTCTGCTAGATGTTCATGTTAAACGGGGAGCGGATATTGGTAGTGACCATCAACTCAGCATTGCAAAAATAAGGTTTAAACTTAAAAATCAGAAGAAGGAAAAATCTGGTATTGGTAGATACGATATTGTTAAGCTTAGAAGGGAAGGTGAAGAAAAGGAGGAATTCAGATTAGAATGCAGAAATAGGTTTTTGGTGTTGGAAACGTTGGAAGAGGGGGAGAGAAGTGTAGATGAGATGTGGGAGGATGTGAACAAAGTTTTGCATGAGACTGCTGAATGTACGATTGGAAGGAGACATAGATTCAGGAGAAAGAAATGGATATTAGAGGAAACGTGGGATATGATAAAAAAGAGAGGTGAGGCTAAATTGAGAAGTGAGATGCAATGCGTTGATGAACGAGAGATTGAATTAGCAAGAGCTGCGTACTGGAGTTTGAATTCAGAAGTAAGAAGGTTAGCTAGGAGAGATAAAAGAAGATGTGTGGATGAAAAGGTTGCAGAGACTGAAATCTTAATAAACAAAAATGATGGACAGAGTCAAAGAATAGCATATGAATCGATTAGGGAACTGAGTGGTAAAGCAGGTAAACGCAAGGAAATACCAGTTAGAGACAGGGAAGGAAATTTATTGACCAAAGATGGAGATATTAAAAACAGATGGAAAGAGCATTTTGAGACAGTTCTTAATAGACCAATACCACCAGAAGAGGATATAACGTCTGCTCAGGAAGATTTAAATATAGAAACAGGAGAGTTGAGGCTTGCAGAAGTGGAGAAAGCAGTAAAACAGTTAAAGAATAATAAGGCACCAGGGGAGGATGGTTTATTTCCGGAAATGTTTAAAGTGGAGGGGGATAGATTAATAATGATCTTGACCAAGCTATTCAATAAGATATGGGTGACGGGGTTACTACCATCAGTTTGGAAGAATGGTGTAATTGTTAAAGTTCCGAAGAAGGGAGACCTGAGTGAATGTGGTAATTGGAGGGGAATCTCTTTGTCACCGATAGCTTTGAAAGTTTTCAGTAGAGTGTTGTTAAATAGGTTGGAGCCGGTGGTTGAGGGTATTCTGAGGGATGAACAGGCTGGTTTTAGAAAGGGACGTGGTTGCAATGATCATATCTTTATTGTTAGGCATTTGATGCAGCAAGTTTATGAAATGAGAGTACCGTTAAGTCTTTGTTTTGTTGATTTTGAAAAGGCTTTTGATAGTGTTTCGAGAGAGACTATGGGGAAGATCATGAGACATTATGGAATACCAGAGGAGTTTGTGAGGGTCATTATGAACATGCATGAGGACACATTTTGTAAAGTGATGGTTGATGGTTGTCTGAGTGATTCGTTTGAAGTCAAGTCCGGAGTAATTCAAGGTGGTGTTCTATCGCCTTTACTATTTATATTGGTCATTGATTACATTATGAAACGCGTTGGAACAGAAACCGGTGCAGGTATACTTTGGGGAGAGAACAGGAAACTTTTGGATTTAGATTATGCAGATGATATAGTTTTGATTTGTGATGGGCCAGAAGAGATGCAGAGAGTGTTGGACTGTTTGGTGAGTGAAGGTCGCAAAGTGGGTTTGGTTATTAATTGTGGAAAAACTGAAATAATCAATATGAATATGGAAAATGCGCAGGAATGTGTAATTGGAGGTATGGTTGTAAAGCAAGTTGATAGGTTTAAATATTTAGGTACTTATTTAGCCAAGGATGGTTCTTTGAACTTTGAATTCGAGGAAAGGTTAAAGAAGGCTAATCAGGCAATGGGAATGCTTAAAAATATTTGGAATAATAACAATTTTTCTGTGCATACAAAAATCAAACTTTATAAGGTAATGGTTAGGAGTATCTTAATTTATGGACACGAGTCTTGGTACAGCACAGTGACTATGGAAAATAAATTCTTGGTGTTTGAAAATAAAGCACTTAGAAGAATATTAGGAGTTAAGTGGTGGGAAAGGATATAGTAGAATTAGAGAAATAACGGGAGTGCAGCCAATCGATGAATATGTTAGATTCTCACGATGGAAGTGGCTAGGACATGTGTATAGGAGACAGGGAATAGTACGAGGTACACCAGGGTGGGTGGCACTTGGTAGGAGAGGTAGAGGAAGGCCAAAAGAGACGTGGGTGAGAACAATGAGACGGAAAGCTGGAGATGAGTGTTGGGGAGATCTTGAGGAGTTAGCACAAGATAGGATGTGGTGGTGTGAGTCCATCGAGGCCCTATGCATCCCCGAAGGTGCCACAGGAAATGATTGATTGATTGATGTGTATTTAGTCGTGCCAAACACATATCATGACAACAACAAACCATACTGCAGTATTACATTATCGAATTATACTGATCATATTCACGGAGACCACAGCTGAATGTGTCTCGGCTGCGACATTACCACGCCACACAGCACGGCATACCTTTGGCTACATTGTGAGAGTAATAGTTATTCTGAAGATATTACGGTATGCTTGACATTACTCTGACTTCAAATTATATGGTTGTGTATAATCCATAACTAACATGATCATATAATTCATACGCTAAAGAGGACTTGATAGAGGCGTCAGTAACTCCTTTTATCACTTTTACGTAATTCCAGCAATGAATCAATACAACATCGCTCACTGAATCATTGTGACACAGTAACTATTCTGTACATTGCAAGAAACAACAGACAAGTTCCTATTTTATCTTGTGTTCAGCCTAGGCACGGCTAAACTGGGCCTAACAACATGGCAGATGGCCCACTTACGGTAACATCAATTGAAGACCTTAGTGGAGCGCTGCCGTTTGCATCTCTATGTTCAAAACCCCTACCCTAACATGAATAATATCGCCTGGGGATAGCAAGAATAAAATTGGAAATGCAGTACCGGGTTCAAGATGTTAAAGACCATCGTGCAATCATCATGCGTAAATCTAACCCATTTTCTTCTTCTTCCAGAGACCTGAACTTGGCCGCCTATATATTAGACCCAGAGGTGGGTGATGGACGGCGGTACCAGGAGGCATTGAATACGCTGCCCTGGGACACCCTCGATCGTCAGCTTATCAACAACAGGCTCACATATGGCGACCACGTCATCAAGTGCCAGTACAACTATGGCGACTCCTTGAAAGTAAGTCTTGACCTTTGACTAGCCAGGCCCTCTGACATAGCATAATCCCACTGACCAGAGATAATGCTAATCCAAGAAGGTAAGCCTTTGCCAGTTACCTTTGACTAGCTAGCCCCTTTGTCCAGAGATCATTGTAAACTCTTTGGCCTAACACATTGCTAATTCTTGAAAGTCTTTGTCTTTTACTGGTTAATCCCGTTGACTTGATCTAATGCAGCACTAATTCTTTTGACCCACTATAATAGTAATTTTTTGACCTAATAAAATACTAATTCCTTTGATCTAATATAATATAATAACATTGACATAACTAACTCAACACTAATTCCTCTGACCCAGCATAATGCTAATACCTTTGATCTGACATACTGCTTATTCCTTTCATCTGACGTACAAGTAATGCTAACTTCTTTTAACTGACATGAGACTACTAATACCTCCGACCTGACATAGTGCTAGTGTCCTCGACCTATCATGCTCCTAATCTCTTTGACATGACATACTGTTTACCCTTTTGACTTGTCATGATGCTTTTTCCTTTGACCTAACAACGGTACAATTAAATTTGTGTCATCATGACACTACACCCTTTTTATCTTAACCAGTCCCAGATTTCTGTCCCCTTTCAGCTAATCTCGCGATGATTGTGGCATAATCAGATACTGCCACAGCTCAGCAAACTTTCATTCCACCACTTCACGACTAGCATCATACCTTAGTGTTAACTTGTGTTTGCAGTTCAGTAGTGAAGATGGAGAGATGGCATTTTTAGGCCAGATTAGAGTAAAAGCAGTACAGTTGACGGTATTTCTCGTAGTTTCTCTCCTCAATGGTGTTCTCTTTGGCAGCTGTCCACAAACCTGACCCGGTACCCAAGAGCGACACCTTACGTCCCCCTGAAGACAAGGCCTGTGCCCATGTCCACGTGTCCACCACCAACTTGGTGCCCTCCAGTGGCCGCCCCTCTATCCTCTTGGCTGGTCTGGTCCGCATCCTTTTCCTCGCAGTGATGCTGGCCCCGCTCGCAGTGTGAGGAGTCTCGCCTCCACCACACTGGTAGACGTGGCTTCCTCACACTAGGGCCTGCATTTACCGTATAGATTCTCTGGACCCCTTCATTCCAGTAACATCTTTTGTATTTGTAAAGCAGTTGGCTGTAATTTTCACGAGTCATATGCATTCTCAACTGGAATACTGCTCACTCCTGCAGAGTTGATGTAGAGAGGTTGCACTAAAACAACCGGACAAAATTCAGAACAAAGCTATAAGAATAATTCATATCCTTTCAATTTCAAATGAACTACATCCCCTACAGGTTAGCCAGAGTGTTGCCACTCCTGCATTATTTTACAGATAATTTTATGGCAAATGCTCGGAAGAAGTTGCATCCATTGTGCCTTCTACGCCCTCTCCCGTGCTACCTGGGCATCTGGTAGCGCTCATGACTGGATTATCACACTGCCATATTGCAAAACTTCTGCCTATTAGAATTCCTTTATTCCTTGAACTGCTTGTCTTTGAATTTGCTTCCTCGGATTAGCTTCCCTACAGACTTCAGCCTTCAGTAGATCAAGACCAACAGTTACAGATTGTGTTTATAACTGGGGGACACTTGAAATCTGATGAATGTTTTTTTTTTTTTTAATTTAGTTTGCCATCTGTTCATCTTGTTAAAAATAAAAATAAAAAGCACAAGACATTTCGTAGTTAAATCACAATGAAAATTTATTAATTTATTTATTAAATACGAAGATGAACAGAAGAAGGAAAACACATTAAATACAGGAAAAAACTCCATGTACCAGATTACAGGAGTCCTCCATTCAACACACAATATCCGTAACAGTGTGACTTGAACTGCTGTAAGTTGAAGTTTGGAGGGAAATTAATCTAGGGAAGCGAATTTCACAGAGAAGCGGCTCGGGGAAGAATAAAGGAATTCTGATAGGGAAAAATAATAGTGTGATAATAGTAAACTGCTATGGAGCCTTGCGTATCCTGTAACTTGCTTAGGGTCATTTATAAACACTTCTGATTTTATACTGAGAATGGCAAATTTTATTCGAGATTCTACAATATAATATCATATATTCCTGGCTATTAACATATTTACTCTATTATTATTATTATTATTTTTTTAATCATTATTGGACTGGACAAACTTAGGCTATCTGGACGTTGCTATTCCTCACCCTGCCCTAGGGTGGGAAAAGGGATCCGGATGATGATGATGATGATGATGATGATGATATTATTATTATTATTATTATTATTATTATTATTATCAATATTATCATTATTAAAAATAGAACAGAATATAGACGCAAGGGCGGCCATCAGGTGATGGGAAGCCAAATTGGAAATTTTGATGCCCAGTGTTCTTAATTTACCTTTCTCTGGTTTTCTTTACCTTTCAATTTGAACATTTTTTTTTCCAACTGTCTACCAGAGGGACGCCGGGGTCCATACAGTATTCCTGGTGTCTATTGCTATTCGGCACTCGGAGAAATAAAGCCAATCAGCGCACGCAGTGAGTGCGGGGGTGTAGGAGGGGTCTAATCAGTTATCCCCACATCATAGAAACTAATTTGATGGGTAACTTGCTCCTTTTGTGGACAGATATAGTAAGTTAGGTTAGGTTAGGGTAGTGACTAATCAATAACCCAGCCTAACCTAACCTAGCCTACTATATCTGCCCACAAAAGAAGCAAGTTAAACGTTAAACGATTTTTCATTACTTGTGTGGGGATAGCTAACTAGGTCCCCCCCAACACCCCCACAATCACTGCGTGTGTTGATTGGTTTTATTTTCTCCAAGTGCCGAACAGCAACAAACAACGGCAATATGCCACCTATGCCACCGGGATACTTGGTTAAAAAAAAAAAAAAAGTAGGCGATGATGGCCAACTTTAAGTGGATCAAGTTTTGGCCCACCTGGGATACAAACTATAGATGGCGCTGCTAGTGACCGGAAGTGAGCTTAACATTAAATTTTTTTTTTTTTTTTTTTTTTTTTTTTTTGAGGTACTCCAGTGGAACATCCCACCCAAGAATCATGGCCCTGGCTTAATAATTTTCAGTTCCTTAGCACTTTGCTCGAGCAAGGTTGTAATTTTGGCGTTTTTCCTATTTTCTGCACTTGATGAACTTTGACCCTTGGCCTGTGAATATAAGTCTTCCATATATGAAGCACACTTGTATTGCTCATTAACGTCTACAAGCATGTAAAGCTTCATTCATTTCCATCCACCCACTGCAGTGCTAGGGAACTTGAAATCTGCAGAATGGCCCACCAGAGGTACAATTTCCAGGTGGTGCTGTCAGTGACAGGAAGTGAGTTTCAGCACTAAATATCATATTGTATGGAGGTACTCCAATGCAACATTCCACCCAAGAATCATGACCCTGGCTTAAGAACTTTAGGAGCCTTAGCATTCCATGCAAGCACAGTAGTGATTTTAGCTAATTCCACCATTTTTGCATTTGGTGACCTTTGACCCCTGACCTGGTCAATGTAACACATAGGTGTACAGTATAAAGTTCCATGACTAGTCAGTGTCTATAAGGATGCAAAGTTTCATTCAAATCCATCAAGCTGCTGGGGAAGTAGCAAGGTATTTTTGAAAACTGGTGCTGGTTGCTAGGGTCACTGAGGCCAATTTTCACAGGGTTGTCACTCGAAAACTAGAAGAGAGAGAGGAAAAATGGAAAGCACACTTACGATAGGGAATAAACTCGAGATTATGCCTAAAGAAGTCAGAGCTTTCTACATCCATTAGTAATACTTCTACAGTTCAAAACGTGAAAATTCATTGACCATTGCTAGGTAACGAGTAGTTGCCCAGTAAACAAAGACTTACTGACACAACTAAGTCATAGGCTTATCACTGTGTCGAACTTTGGTCAGAATCGGTTAATTCTGAAGGGTAAAAGTGCCTGCCACAATTAAGCAAGACAAACCAATTGGCAATCATGGTCAGCTCTTAGTGGACCAAGCTTTGTCAGCGACCGGAAGCGAGCTTTGGTATGAAAAGTCACTCCTGTATGGTGGTCCTGAAGGACAACATCTCACACAAGAATCATGGCTCTGGATCAACAACCTTCAGATCCTTAGCAATTTGAGCCAGCCGTGATTTTAGCCATTTTCGATTGAAGTGCATTTAATGACAATTGACCCCTCACGTGGCGGATATAGGTCTTGTATATACGAAGCACGCTTCTAGTATTCATTAACGTCTATAATCATGCAAACTTTCATTCAATTCCATCCAGCCACTGTGGAGCTGGGGAACTTGAAATCTGCCAAATGGCCCACCAGAGGTACAACTTCTAGGTGGCGCTGCCAGTGACTAGGAGTGATTTTCGACAATAAATCTTATTTTGTGGAGGTACTCCAGTGCAACATTCCACCCAAGAATCATGGCCCTGGCTCAATAATCTTCGGAGCCATAGCATTTTGAGCGAGCATAGTCATGATTATAGCTATTTTCACCATTTTTGCGTTTGATGAACTTTGACCCCTGACCTGGCCAATGTAGCACATAGGTGTTTAATAGAAAGTTGTAGTAGTAGTCAGTGTCTATAAGCATGCAAATTTTCATTCAGTTCCATGAAGCTGCTGTGGAACAAGGGGGGCATTTTTGAAAAATGGTACAGGTTGCTAGGGATGCTGAGGCTAATCTTCGCCAGGTTGCCATGTGAAAACTAGAGGAAAGGGACGAAAAGTGGATGCCATGCATCCAATGGGGAATGACCTCAAGATTACACCTAAAGAACTCAGAACATTCTACGCCCATTAGTAATGCTTCTACAGCTCAAAATGCGAAAAGTACGAAAAAAGCGGTTTCTCAGCCATTGTTAGGCAACGATTAGTTGCCTAGCAACCAACACCTTGCAGACACAACTAGGTCATAGGCTGGTCACTGTGTCCAAGTCTGGTTGGAATCAGTTAATTCTGAAAAGTGCCTGCCACAATTAAACAAAAAGCCAAACAAGAAAATGCAACTAACAATAAGGGCAGCATGAGCTGGCCAAAGGAAAGACTAAAAAGAAACCAAGCATGAAAACATGACCAACAATGAGGGCAGCAAGAGCTGGCAAAAAAGATAATTGCATTATTTGTTTCTGTCCCATTGGTCACAAAACTGATGACCATTTCAGGCCAACTTGTACCACTGTGAAAGCTCTGACATACCGCTATAGATCAGTTTTCACCTGACAGCGCCGGGTCAATCCAACAACTTGAAATTTGATGAGCCTTAGTTATGGTGCCGAATTTAATCCTTGGTTACTGGTCAAAACAACTTTCCCCTCAGACTACATTTGGCCATCAACAGAGTTGAAAGGGGTTTGGGATTTTTGTCATAAGAAGAAATGCACTGCTGTACTTAGCTACATCCATGATTTAGTGTCTTAATTTCCCTGTCAAGGAATAGTTCACATGAAAATTATACTCACATACTGACTGTGTATATTGTTACAATACAATTGCAGCCTAATGTTTTGCATTTTCACAATGAACTCAATTTACATATGTGGTCACATATATTTTTAAAACAAATATAGCTTAATTTTTAGGTTTATTTAGCACGGCCATATACTTCAAATTCCAGTTAATTTAAAGCTTTTACTATTTCTTTGGGTCCAATGTGTATTTAACCCCTTCGTACACGATCACGCGTTTGTCGTCATTAGGGTCTGGCTGTGAAAATACACATTGATGCTTTTGGTGTCATTAAAGCACAAAACTTTCGTCAGAGGAAAAGATTTCGTCTGACTGGCGTCATTTTTGGAGGCGTCATAGCTCCCCTGCTCCTCGTCAAAAGTAATGAGTTAGCAACAGCGGGGCCCAATACCAGCAAGAGAGCTGACATGTTATTCAATATCAAATGAGCTGTGAGTGGGGAAGGTACTGCGCGGTTCTGTCCCTTTAAATTTCCACTCTTACCCCCGTCTCAGCCATGCAACATATTTCACTATCCCAGTGGTGCTTGTGTATAGTGTTTGGGCACTGTTCTGATTAGATTTGGGGTTTGCAGTAGGAAATTTGGTGTTTGTGAAGCATTCCTGGTCGTTATCAGCCGTTGGCCCAATGAAGATTGTGCTACTGTTTCTAATCAACTATACTACCTCTAATCTGTACCAAATGTGAGTATTCAGCTATAAAAAATAGTGACAGTGAATCATATGAATATAATGTGCATATCTAGTGTACAAAGAATTGGTGAAATACGTGCAGTAGCTTAGAGGAAGGCAGGAAACCGATCTACAGTCATGATATGGCGTGGGTACACTGTAGTTTTTGCATTTTTCTCCAAAACTATGAGGCCTAGTATCATCGTTTTGGACTCAAATGAAATCCAATGAAATTCTGCATAGGATGATAAAATAAAAGTATAACAGTGGAGAGAAAAGTTTTTTGCTAGAGCTCCCCGACTAAAAAAAATCTATTGGCTGTCGGAAATGGGTTATACTTTTTCACTTATTACTCGAACACCATACTTCGCATCAAACTGGGACCTACAGCATTCCAAAGCTTATAAAATTCTCTTTCCAATGATGGTATAATATGTAGAAATTGATTAGTAAACATTCGACTTATGATGTTAGGAAGTGAGATGTATGCTCCTGAATGTTTATTCACACGGCCGTAATGTACGTATATTTTTTTTTTTTTTTTTTTTGCATATCGTGTAACTTATCCGCATGTGAAAGGGTTAACTTAAAAGTAGGAGTGATTTTTTTTCTCAGACTGGGAGATTGCCATCACTCTGCACTTCTTAAGGGAGAAAGTATCATTACTGAGCACAGAAAAGGCAGTTCACAAATACATATGTGCCAATCAGTTACTTTAGCTGTCTTTTCTTGCAGCTCTTACCACACCAAGGCTCGTATTCTCGGCAGTTACGGTAGCTCCCTAACACCTATTCCTTACCCATTTATTCTTGGATACAGTTGGCTAATATCGTTGTTTACATTATTTATGCAGAATATGGTGATATCAGACTTATTTTGGTAACACAGAAGATGGCAAGGTGTAATAGGGAAAATAAATCACTTAGAGGGTTTAGAGAACTTCCCTAATCACCGAGAATATGGGATTTGAATTCGAGGTGACCACTGTCCTTCATTAGCTTCAAGATATAATTTCAATAGAAAGTTACCTGCATTATGCATAGCCATCAGTCAACTATCTCATCAGTGGATTGTACCATCAGTCACCTCAGCTGTCAACGTGGATAGTTCCATGGCCCCCACACCCCTCAACCCACTGCCTGTCAAAATTTATTCAGAAAAAGGCTACAATAAAGCCCTTATATCATACTAGTAAGCTTTGCTGGAAACGTAAGGAATATATGAATAACACTATTAAACAGATATATTAAAGAGAATCGGACAAATCTTCAAGTCCAACATTAATGAGGCCACCCTTACACCAGCAGCCGGGTCTGTGACATAATCGTGTAGAGGAAATAAGCTTCATTTAGATTTAAAAAAGAAGAAGAAGAAGAAGAAGAAGAAGGAACAATCAGAGCTCAACATCTGCTAACACCAGATGGCCTCAGGGCCGTATATATGACTTTGCCCTGTGACTTTGACCTTCGACAAATTACTCTCAAAATCGGATAAAATAATTCTTGCTTAAACATTAACCCTTCCACCAACCTTGGTTCAGATCAGACCAAACTGCCTGGAGTTGACTGCCCAGAAACCATAATTTGTTTTTATCTCTTCCTGTGAGTTAAACTTTTGACTGTTCTCAAAATCAAACCTCTTTATCTTTGTTTTAACCTAAACCCATCCATAAAGTTTAATCTATGTCGAATAAATATTATTTAAATTGACAGTGTCGTGACTTTGACCTACTGAGAAAACAAACAAAAAAAAAGTATTTTGGATGATCCTCAACTCATCCACTAGGTTTACACACAGACAAACGTGTCAAACTTTTACCTTGCCTTGCAGCCTCTATTTGCTCTCAAAATTGAATTCCATTGTTCTTGCCTTACCCGTAACACTTCCAAAGTTTAATATAAATTGTATAAACACGCTGAGTTGACCTTGCCCTAAGACCTTGACCTCTGGCCTATTGCTTTCCACAACAGTAAGTTTACTTCTTCGATGACTTTCACTCAGTCCACCAAGTTTGGTTAAAACCGGATCAACACTGTTTGAGTTATTTTGCTAACAGGCACACACATGGGTCGATCTTGACCTTACCTGTGACCTTGACCTTTGACAGTGTTCTCAGTATTGATAATCACTTGATTCTTGCTTAACCCTCCACCCTTTCCCTTTCCCCATGATTGGTCAAAACTGGGTAAAAATCTCAAGTCAATACTGCTGGGTCAGTGTTTGACCTGGCCCTGTGACCTTGACATTTTGACCTACTGCTCTAAAAACAATAGGTTTCCTCATGGGCTGTCTTCCAGTCCTTCCACCAAGTTTCGTTGAAATTGGATCAAATCTGTTTGAATTATTTTTACACACACACACACACACACACACACACACACACAACACGTGCGCAAGCCGCTCAAAACAGTACCTCCACCCGCTTTGCAAGTCACGGGTATAAGGCAATAATCAATACTATTGCAGACTAAAGGAAATTCACAATGATTGGTGACAAGAAGTCGGCCTCTTTAAAAATTGTGGAAGACGGTCGTAACTGGCGGGAAAAACAGACTGGCTTCATCTCTTTCTGCTCTGTCGGCCTTTCTTTTTTGGTGACTTTTTGGAAATATGACCACTGGCAGTCAGTAAGATGCTATTCAGGCATAGAAACACCAAGAAGCTAGAATGTATGAGTGGTAAAGTGACCAGTAATGCTAGAAACGCTCCTGTTTAGTGATACAATCTGAACAACATAAGTATTTTATATATAACCAAAGCCCATTAATGACAGTTAACCAATATTCCTGGCATTGAACTTTTGTGGCCTTTCTTTTGCCCGTACAACATGGTATCCACCGAGTAACACCAAGAAACTATGGTAATTGATGACCTGCTTGAAATATCTGGTATTTTTCCTCAGGCATGATGTCGTAACTGCCTTTGGAACCTGTGAAAGGGCGGATTCCCCAGATATATAGTGAATAGTGTTTTTCACATATACTGTACCTTACTCTTCTAGCCTGGAGTGTTATTTGTGATTAATACTCACCTGTTGCTGTTAGTTGAACCTACAAATTATATGATTGAAAATAAACACATGGGAATTCTACTAAACGAATTCTCATTCTGAGATTTAATTACCTGCAAGGAAAAAAAAAAAAAAAAAGGTTCGGTTGCAGGATTCAAATGATTTCACATCAGTCATGGTTATAATGAATTCCACTATCCATTAGGCTGGATAGTGGCATTCATTATAACCCTTTTCTGAATAAATTTTTGACAGGTCGTGGGGGTTAATAAAGTTTTGGGGTCGAGGGTCGTGGATGTGAAAGGTTTGACAGGTTGAAAGGTTTATGTTATTCAAGTGACCCCAAGTGGGATTTGGGGGTATATAAGGTTTTGCAAAAGAATGGAATACAATACATACAGTAACTTATAAAAGTAAAGACATAGATAATAAATAATTCGTTTACTGGTGGAAGAAATAATAAGATACATCATTCAGATTGTTTTACATTAGCTGAGGCATTCCATTATCTTTCCTACAAATTTAGCCAATTTAAGATTAACAGTGCTGTTTACTGCTGAATATCTGTGACTTCTGTATCGTATTAGGGTCGTCATAATATCTCTTCATATATCGTTTCCTTTGCGAAATGAAATATGGACTCTTAAACAAATACAGAAATTCGTCACCAATATCACTCTGAGGAGTAGACTGTAGCACCAGTCGAGCAGGGCAGTACTCCCAAGGTGGTTGGAAAGCTAATGACAGGGAGAATTGGAGCTCCAGTTTCATCAGCCCTCGGGACTAGTTCCTGACCATCCCCCTTTGCTGAAATTTTTCAGTGATTCAGTAACACAGAGAGTAGGCCAGCATGCTCTCCAATACATGTTTCTCTAACTGTCTACACCAAACTACATGCACAGTACAAACTACGCTTCCTCTTCAAAATTAAAAAAGAAACATGGCTGCAACAAATCAGGCCTCGGAGTCCCGGGGGGAGGGGTGGGGGGACCATAAATGCCCCTATCGTTCGCCCCTTTCCCGGTGCCGACTCTTTGAGCTGCCTGGATCAACTGTCTGACTCCCTTCTTCTTCATTTCTGCAACATTCGCGGCCTTTCCTCTACCTTTCTGTCTGTCGAACACCACCTCTCCTTCTCTAAACCTCACCTTCTCTTCCTTACTGAGACTCAGCTGTCTGAGGCAACTGACAGCAAACCCTTTTCTGTACCCTCCTACCTTCTCTATACTCATTTCAATGCCAAAGGTGGATATTGCGTATATGTACGCAATGACCTATCTTGTTCTAGTGTTCCTGATTTTGATTCTTCTGAATACTCTACTCTCTGGCTTCGGCTGTCCTATCATTCTCTGACTTAATATATCTGCCCTGTTTACTTATCTCCTAATGCTACTGACTATTAAAAATTCTTCAACAATCTTACGTCTACGATGGAACACGTTCTATCCATTTCTCCTTTCTCTGAAATCTCTATTCTAAGAGATTTCAATGTTCACCACCACCTTTGGCTCTCCTCTCCTTTCACTGATCCACATGGTGAACAAGTCTTCATCTTTACTATCCTAAACGACCTAGAGCAGCTTGCACAGCACCCTACCCGTATCCCTGACCGACTTGGAGAGAGCTCCAACCTACTTGATCTCCTCCTTAAAACTAATCCTTCTGCTTACACTGTTAGCCTTTTCTCTCTGTTGGGCTCCTCTGATCATAACCTTATTACCTCAACCTGTCCTATCACTCCAGTACCGCCTGTGGATCCCCCCAAAGAGACGTCGACTGTGGCACTCTGGAGCTGCAGATTGGGAGGCCCTCAGGCAGTACTTCTTTGATTTTAACTGGAATGATTATTGCTTCCATGGCCAGGAGCCATCTGAGTGTGCCATGCGCATTACGGAGGTTATTCTCTCGAGCATGGAAGCATACATTCCTTTCTCATAACCTCTGACTAATGCAAGAAAGCCTTGGTTTAATCACGCATGTTCTAATGCTATCCGCAACAAGGAGAGGGCCTATAAAAGGTACCGGAGCCAACCCACCCCTGAATCACATCCTTTTTGTTTCTGCCCAGAATCGTGCTAAGTCTGTCCTTCGCTCTGCTAAAAATAATTTCATCTGTACTAAATGCTAATCTCCAACTCAAATTCTTCCCGCTCCTTCTGGCACCTTGCCAAAAACCTTTCTAACAACTTTAACTCATCATCCTTCCCTCCTCTTTTCTATTCTGATGGCTCTGTAGCTATTTCTTCTACTGATAAAGCAGATCTGTTTGCTCAGACTTTCTCCTCCAATTCCGCCTTAGACGATTCCGGTGCTGCTTCTCCATCACTTCCCCCCTCTGACTTCCTCATGACTGACATTAAAATTTCTTCAGTTGATGCATTTTCTCCCATCACTGGCCTCAGTATTAAGAAGGCATATGGGCCTGATGGAGTCCCTCCTGTTGTCCTCAAGAACTGTGCTTCTGTGCTTACACCCTGCCTATGTAAACTCTTTGGACTTTGTCTTTCAACTTGTACCTTTCCTTCTTGCTGGAAGTTTGCTCTCATTCAGCCAGTCCCAAAGAAGGGTGACCATTCCCAACCCTCTAACTATCGTCCAGATGCTTTAACATCCTGTGTCTCAAAAGTTTTCGAGTCGATTCTTAACAGAAAAATTTTAAAGTATCTTTCCTATCACAACTTTCTTTCTGATCGTCAGTATGGGTTCCGTCAAGGACGCTCCACTGGCGATCTTCTCACCTACCTTTCAGACTCCTGGTCATCCTCCTTTCGGGACTTTGGCGAAAGCTTTGCCATTGCACTTGATATCTCAAAGGCTTTCGATCGAGTCTGGCATAAATCTTTAATTTCCAAACTGACCTCTTACAGTTTCTATCCTTCTATCTGTGCCATCATCTCTAGCTTCCTTTCTAGTCGTTCTATAGCAGCTGCTGTAGACGGCCACCGTTCTTCTAGATCTTTCAACAGTGGTGTTCCTCAGGGCTCTGTCCCATCACCAGCTCTCTTCCTTTTATTCATCAATGATCTTCTAAGCTGTACATCTAATCCTATCCACTCGTATGCTGATGATCCCACTCTTCATCTTTCCATTTGGTTCCCGCAACATCCATCTCAGCAGTTACTTCAACAAACAAGGGATGAGGCTATGGCAAACCTAATGTCTAACTTGGCTCGTATCTCTGACTGGGGTAAAAATAATCTTGTTGATTTTAATGCATCAAAGACTCAGTTTTTACACATATCAACCCGTCAAAGTCTTCAACAGGAGTACCCACTGTTTAATAATATCCAGCTCAATCCTGCATCATCCTTGAACATGTTTGGGGTTTCATTCTCACGGGACTTATCTTGGAAAGATCATATTGCAACTCTTGTAAAATCTGCTTCCAAGAGATTAGGTGTGCTAAGCAGGCTCCATGCCTTCTTTACCCCTGCACAGTTGTTGACTTTATACAAGGTATTCGCCCCTGTTTAGAGTACAACTCTCATGTGTGGGGAGGCTCCCCACATACAGCTCTTCTCAATAGGGTGGAGTCAAAGGCTATTCGTCTCATCAACTCTCCTCCTCTTACTGGTTCCCTTCAACCTCTGTCTCTTCGCTGCACTGTTGCCTCTTTATCTCTTTTCTATCGCTACTTCAATGGTCACTACTCCTCTGAACTGTCTGCTTGCATCCCTCCACCTCTACGACAGGCGCGTAGCACCCGTCTAGCAACAAACTCTCATCCCTTTTCTGTCCAACTCTCTAATGCAAGAGTTAACCGTTACTCCCAGTCTTTTATTTATGCAACAGGTCAACTCTGGAACTGTCTCCCTCTGTCTGTATTTCCTACTTCCAATGATCCAGTCTTTCAAACGCAGTGTGTCCAGGCATCTCGAAATGAATGGATCTTGAATTTGGCTCTCCTCTGTATTGTTTTTGTTTTTGTTTTTTTTTCTTGGAAGGAGCGTCCATGCGGGTTCAGCTTTTGGTTCCTTCTTCCCCTCATTAAAAAAAAAAAAAAATCATTACACAGACCACACACTCGTTCATTTAAAATGATGTCATGTCTCCACCTAACAACTGGTAACTTATGGTTTCCGCATTTATATTTACCTAACATAACTGAATATTTTCTTGGTAGTGCAACGGGATAATATTGCAGCTCCTTGCTTGTAGTCATTAACCTGCAATTTAAACACACGGTGGTG
Organism: Coenobita brevimanus; assembly: GCF_032717465.1. NCBI lineage: Eukaryota > Metazoa > Arthropoda > Malacostraca > Decapoda > Coenobitidae > Coenobita > Coenobita brevimanus. The sequence continues at coordinate 4,803,432 of NC_137024.1, read as the reverse complement.
TTATCAACATCTCCCCTCCATTTTTGACCATAAATATCACTTCATTTAAGCTTGAATGCTTCCTTGAACCACTTGTCATTAAAGTTCATTGGATTATCAGATATATTTGACATACGGTACCAATGCCGTCCATAAGGAATTTTATTTTATATAACCAATATGATTTATACTGTTCTGTGTCATATAATGCCTTAATAAACTTATGTAGCACCTTTGAGATTTTGTGTTCCTCACCTGTTGCAATTCTAAGCCAAAAGTTGACCATTGTGTTGTCTATGTGTTTGGATATACTTTTAGGCCCAAGTTCCCCATAGACCATACATGTAGCAGTAGACCTAGCCAACTTAAGTAGTTCCTTCAGAAATCTGTTGTTGTTTAGCATGTCTAGGTTCTCATAGTCCCTAATTTCACATCCATACAAGAAAACTGGCAATATAAGTTAGTTGTAGAACTAACCTAGCACAGCTGTTAGTTGGCATAACCGTCAGGACCAGTCAAAAAGGACAATATCCCTGTATTTTTTTTTCTTTTTTTTGTACGACTGCTACAGTGTCAGCAAACGGACATTATTATGAAGCACAAATATATGGAGATCGCAACAGTAACAAAAGGTAAGGCTTCTCATCATTATGAAAACCAGCAAATAAACCTGTTACTGGATATTTATTGTTTGATTAAGCCTTACACTGAAACTTTTATCAAGGCGTCAGTATGGTTGACGAAACTTTATTGTAGTGAACAGTACACCAGTGACGCCTCAAACATTTCTTAATACTTGATCACTGAAGGAAATCGGGACCATATCCAGGAAATTCAGTGGGGGGAGGGGGGAGCTTCATTTAGCAGAACGTCCATGTAATTAACTTACGGAGAAAGATTATTAAAACAGAAAGGGTAAAATGGCGAGTCTCCCGAGCTAGGACCATTGGAGAGATTCTTGGAGAGACTTCCACATCTCACCAATAATACGTTACCCTGGTGGGGGCTCGAACTGCCTGCTCTACGGTCATGAAGCACGAGCGTTACCAAATGAGCTTTTCTGGCCCCTGTTCATAAAATAGGGAAACAATTAGCTTTACTTTATTCTTAATCATATTGGATTTTTTTTTTTTTTCAATACTCGTAGAAATGCAATGCTGATCTCAACTTGGAAAACCCATAAAAATTTTGCTTGTGTTAACTTACAATTTCATTTTGCACCCGTTTTTTTTTTTTTTTTTTTATCAAAGGAAACACTTTCCATAGCTATCTCTCCATCTTTAATGCTGAACTGCAGCAGCTAATTAACACTTGTATATGATGCTAGTCACGAAGCAGTGCTATGGGAAGGATGTAAAGTCGTGTTTCTGTCTTTACCTTTCACTTGAACATTGTGATATTTGGTATAAAAGGACGCTAAATTGAGGTCAAAATCGTATAATATAGTAACTAGAATGGCACTCAGTAGAGCGCATACCTCCACCAAGGGCCAACGAAAATGTCGAAAAACGTCCTATCTCGGAATGTTAGAGAGAGTGAAAAAAAAAAAAAAAATCCTGGATCTGCACCTGTATCCAGATCCGCACCAAAATTTAATGGAGTCTATTCTGGCCCAAGGCCCATTCTTCTACCATGTTTCGTGGAAATCCGTCCAGTGGTTTGTGTGTAATCTTGCTCACAAACCAACCAACCAACAAACAAACGGACAGGGGTGAAAACCTCCTTGGCGTAGGCAATTATGGCACACTGGAATACAGAATTAAAAACATGGTAATACCCGGTACTTGAGTAAATTATAAAATGCTGATCAGTACTACTATATGTGATAAGTTTGATTATACGAGAATTAACGATGAACAAGCTTGGATTAAACGATTAAATGCTTGCTAACAATTAAATAAATACCAAAAAGGCCTAAACATGGCAAAGTGGTATGAGACTGCTTTATAAACAAACAGCATTCACCACTACGGCAAATGATAGTAGGTTAGGGTTGCCATATCTGAACAGTAAAAATTCCGGACGCCTACGCTGAGGTCCATGCCCCCCCCCTCCCCCTAGGGGTGGATCCAGGAATTTTCGGTGGGGGTGGTCTGATTCGCTGATTCAACCAAAGACGACGCGACATACTGATATTTCAATGTTGAAATTGCCTCTTTATTTAATCATGCATGGCCGGTGAGGGGGATGCATCCCCCCCCCCGGATCCATCCCTGCCACCCCCAACACACATTGGGCCTTTGACGTTATTACACACACACACACACACACACACACACACACCAATACTGCTGTACAATCTGATTACAATATAATGGAAAACAGGCAAAGTACAGAATTGGCTGGATGAAAAATGCTAAAACTAGATGCAGGATAAGATCATAAGAATAACAAATGCTACAGTGTAACAATGAAAACTAAGCCAATAACTGTGTGCAATTACCATTTATTTTATGGCTATAACAGCACTACGGAAAACAAAAAAGTCGTGGCTGAAGAAGAGGCAAGACATCTTATCTAGCTACTAGCACTAAACCAGCCAAGTTGGCAACACTTAACAGCTGACTGAAACAACGGTCTCTCTCTCTCTCTCTCTCTCTCTCTCTCTCTCTCTCTCTCTCATTACAGGGTTTAATGGTATATTAATTTTTTTCGGGAAAAAGTGAGGGAAGCTGAAATTCCGGACTTAAAGGGAATTTTTGAATTTCGTCCCGGACGAAAATTTGGACACCTAAATGGAGGACATGTCCGGGAAAATCCGGACGTATGGCAACCCTGTAGTAAGTATGATTAAACTAGTGGAAATGAAAGTAAACTGAAAGGGTTATAGCTGGTCTGCTTTCCCCTGACGAAGATCCTAACCCTTATCAGTTCAGCTGATTGTGTTGTTGTAATGTCCTAAAACCTTTAGGGATCCCCCATGTGACTGCCACTAGGGTACATAGCTCAGCCTTGAGTGTGAAATCCAAGCCTAACTGGAGTGATTTAATTCCCTGTTTTCTGATATGTCCAAGGCAGTTAGTCGAAACGTGACCAAAAAGTTTGGCTCGAATTTCCACTTAAAGAGGGTAGTGCGAGTTTTGGTTGGCTCGGGTATACGGGTCCATTTACTCCCTAGTACACCTTGCGGGCCGCCCACATCGTGCTGGTTGGAGTAAGTACTTGGAAAAGCCGAGATAGGATATTTGCATTTCTTTTAATGATACCACTAATGTTATTAAATCCAATTTCTCGATGCTCTGATTACTGATTTCTCTCACAATGATCTACTTTGAATGATCTATTTAACAATATCAAGGTGTCGTCCTCCTAGGTCGCAGGTGGACTCGGGGAGGATCGATTTTTATGACTGCAACTCTCCACTATCGTACTACAAATGAGACATTTACATAAGTCAGTCAGTCTTGATGACAAGAGGACTCAAAAGTTACAAGGGTTTAGCGAATACAATTTTTTCAAACCTAGGGAGTAAAATATTATAACATATACTGTAAACTGATCTGATTTCATTACGCCCCCTCTGAATAACGATAATAAAAACTTCTCAACCCTATATTAATAACAATCACGCTCCGACACCTCAATGAAATCAGAACAGAATATCAGTATTGTGCCCAATTACATCTCAAACTAAATCTAGAATTGGAATAAACAAAGAGGGGGGGAGTGTAAGTTTACGTAAATGTGACGACGTGGCTGACGCGATTATGATTTGGTTGGTGCTGAGTGGCCTGTGAATATGATGAGAGATGGTCACGGAATCACAAATCAAGAATTATGCTAACGATTACAACTGTTATTCTATTCTCCACAACTCACAATATGAAGGGAATGATCAACGTAAATAACAAACTTAATGAGGAAATAAATGGGGGGGGGGTGATATAAGGACTTCAAACATTAACCTGTGAATGAGACGAGAGAGGGCCACGGAATCACACGCACGACGGGTGCTCGTTTATATAGTGGGACCAGTCTGATTACGCCTGAGGGTGTCAACTCCCCGATTACTCTGTTCTAAGTCTACTAATACCACTTAGACTCTGTTATTCCTTAGCACCCATGTCACGAGTCGTTTACTCTGTAATTGACCTGTCGGGGTTTATTCACAAAAATTGTACGACGATGGTTAAAATTTAAGAATTATTGATAATGATCTCATCACTTGATATTACTGTAAGTTTTCGTTATGGGGTTCGAACGTTACTTATGTCGGTTAAACCCGGCTTCGGGTGTGCACACCGCGGCCAGAAATTCAAGGTTAACGCCTCATAGGATGTCGTGTGGACTGCTTCTCCCTTTCTGATACTCGTCAATTAATGTTCTACCATTGAAATGGATTAGGACTGAAGGATATCCCTGAATTTACTCAATCGGAAGACCATGAGGTCTCAGCTAACTTAAATGTTCGCCAAATCTTTGCTACCAGCGTGTCTCATATGGGGGGGGGGGTAGTGCAATCGGCTGGTGCAATACGTAACGCGAATTACATAATACATAGATATTTACCTCCTACCTTAACTCTACAAAAATCACACTCATACTATACTTATATTACACTTATACTAAACTGAATTTAATTACCAAATTACACTCACATTACACTTATATTTCACTTATACTAAATCATAACCTAACCTGCTGGCACTACATTGTCAGTGGGGGAGGGGGGTCTGACTTGACTAGTAATCAAGGAGACTCACTACTATCTCATAACGAAGGCTCGTCGAATTGCATGCAACCGCGATTTAGTATTCAAGCTATGCAGAAGGCCCAGTTCCGTCAAATGAAAACAAACCTGCCTTGGGTGTTGTGAGGCTAACGTAACAAAGCATCGGTGAAAAGCTAAACAAATCCATAAACTCATTACAGTGACATGTAGGAACTATCTATGTGTTGTAGATAAAATCAACTGTAACGATTGACGTTAAATAGCCATGAATGAGTAATACGGCCACTCGTTTACGGAGTTAAAGGCGAATAAATACACTTTTAAAAACTGGATAGCCTACAAAAACTTGAATGAACACTGGATTCTACTCATTTATAGAAGAAACAGCTGCTTCCAGGGTCTGCGCTTACCATACGATGAGCAAGGGATGTTGAAGAGTCCTTGGGTGACACGCAGTTCCTTGAAAGTTTGTAAATTTCATAACACACACAAAAAATATCACAGTACCAACAACACATCCTCGTTTGAGAGGTCGTCATCTTAGAGCCTGCCTGGCAAGTGGTAGCAGTGTTGCCAAAAAGATTTCTTGAAAAGCACCAAACTGAAAATAATACGTCTTAAGCTATGGCTGGACGGTTCAAACTTTCGCACTAAACTTGACTTGAAGTTTAGAATGCGCTAGTTATAGAGTGTAAAAAATTTTCTCGCTAAATTTGTCTAACGATGTTAGATCTAGCGACAAAAACGGGGATTTGGCAACACTGGCCAGTAGATTAGCCTCCATCAATTCTTTATACCTTGGTCAGTAAATGAGTGGCTTGAAAAAAAAATAATAATAATAAATTTTAAAAACATGAACAAAAAATAACAAGCGTTGTAAAAGTTAGGAATTATTGAAAAAATACGAAACTGATATCATGCCTCTCAGTTGGGCAAAACTGTCAGTTTAGCAAATTATACTTGCATGGCTGTCGTTATCCTGGCATGAATAACAATGCGTCTAATAAATGAGCAGTCGTAATAATATATAAATAAGAGACTATGGGCAAGTATTTAATATTGATTTAATTAGCTGGGTTTACCGTTTTCTATTATACCTGTTATCCCTACTCGCACAACATTAAAGGTAACTTAAGATTCCCCATTTTTATAATTTTTTGTTTATATATTTATTTTGCAATTTACAGCAGTACCGTAAGGTGTATTGAAACAGTTTTCTTCCTAATTTAAAGTCATTATTGCGAGTTATCAGTGAAAAATATTATTGTTGGCATTTACGTGAATAAACGACTTTAAAAGTTTTGCCACTAAATTTTCTGGAGACTAGCTGCATGGCCAAAATATCTGTTGAAATATGCATATTATTTTGCCGCAATTCAAAATAAATTTAAGCATATTAAGCTCAGTTATTCACAACATTCCAAAACTGAAGAGTAAATTAATATCTCCAAACAACCTAAAGAATGGATTTAAAATAATATTAACTACTTCAGCGAAGTGGAATTAAGAGCACTGAGGTGGTGGGAGGGGGGCGATCCCCTCACGCCACCCCCCTTGGCTACGGATTGAAGTTTGCCTGTGACAGACTGTAGAGAACAGAGACACACTACAATATGTTCAACAAAATGTCATGTGGAATTAAGATATTAGCAACGATGTAGTCCAGTGTTAAATGTATTTAATATTTTAACGATGCGTAATCTGAAAACGACCTCACAAATTTGTAATGAGTGAGAGGTTATTTGCACTGTTGCTTGTCATGCAACAGCCACACTTCTAGCTGCCATGCATCATTGGACAGCATGAAACCACGTGCCAGGATACCGTAACAAGAGCAAAATTAACCCACCAGGAGCCCGACATTGAATCTGGCTCGTCACTCGCTGTGCTCAGTGATATTTACAGAAATTGCTTGTTTTCAGACTATCATATTTCAGCAACTACACCCCCTAGAATATTCAATAAAAATACTCACCAACCATTCATTTCTCCACTGCAAGTGTCGCCAAGTGCCAGGGTGGGTGTGTTGTGGATTGCAAAAGTTTACAAGAGACGTCGCTTTTGTGGTGGCAAGGCTGCATTTGGTTGAGCATTCAAGACTGTGGCTAGGGCGGAATGGTCCGAACAGGATGACACTTGCACCTCTATTTTCTTCCCATTGGCACTTTCACTCAATCTCTTCCTTGCATGAGTGAGTGGCTTGGCAAGAGTGAAGGTGGCATGGGCCGGTTGGGCGGTGGTGGCAGTAGCAAGTGAATCAGACGATGTGGAACAAGAGCTAGTCATTCTACACCTTTCCATGGCATGCACTTCACTGTGTAGCCTATGTCATATGGCAGCTTCCCCTATTCTTGTATGACACTGTGGTAATAAAAGAAATTGGCGGTCACTTAAAACTGTGGTGGGAATAAAGAACGGCTATGTCCATCAGCAGAACAATTATTCCAAACACTTCTTATCCAGTGACCAGTGCTGCCTTTTGGGCTTTACAGGTCAAGGTCGTAACCTGTTCACTGTTATTGTTTGACAGCACTCGCATGTGTAGCTTTCTTGCTGATGAGCAAAAGAAGCATCAAGTTATTTCTTCCTTCACTGTGATTTATCAACACGTACAGAATCATACTTTCTAATGTAAAGTCGCATCAAGGGGTAAGACTTGGTACGGTGGATATGATCCAGGCATTAAAGACAAAGCACAGTAATGGTCACATAGGCACACCCAAAACAGTACTTGCTGTATTTTCAAGACATTTCAAAAGGCATGACTAAACTAAAAAATAGTTATTTAATTTAACTGTATATCACTAATTAGATAGGATTAGAGAAAGAAGAGATACAGGGCAAGGAAGGGTTAGTGTGTCCCCCCTTCCTTCTAAAACTGCACTGAGAGAGAGAGAGAGAGAGAGAGAGAGAGAGAGAGAGAGAGAGAGAGAGAGAGAGAGACGAAGGGTTGATGAATATTTTGGTCATTTACTGAATGCTGTAGATGGTGTACTTACTAAGCTATGATGGTCTGAAAACAAGCAGTTTTTGAAAATATCCCCACATACACTGAGTGGCTTGCTAGATTTAACTCCGGGCTTTAGGAGTTAAGTGCTTCTAGCTGTGTGAATGAGGGCAATCAAGTATATGAGTACAAGCCATCTTATACACAACTTAAGCTTAAGTTTATAAATACAGCCTCATGTGTGAGGAAGCTGCATCTACCCCACACTGCTAGGGAACGAGCATCACCACGAGGCCAAAGGCAAGGACCAAGCCAACCAAGGGGATAGGGGGGCATCCACTGGAGGGCACCAGGTGGGCGGTGGACATGTGGACGTGAGCACATGCCTTGTCTTCAGGGGGGATGTATGGCGCTGCTGTTGGGTACTGGGTCAGGTTAGTAGATATCTGCCAGAGAACACCATTTAGTTAAGGAACTACAAGAAATACAGCAAACTGGTTTCTTCTTGATGCAATAAGTAACTATAGATCATGTGGCCGTATCACTGTGTCAAGGCAAAGGAATAAGCACTATATCACGTCAAAGGAATAACCACTATATCAGGTTAAAGGGACCAGCATTATGTCAGATTGAAGAGGTTAGCATTATATCAGGTGAAATATATTACCAGGATGTTCCATCAAAGACAATAGGGCACTGTCAGGTCAAAGGGACTACCATTGGGTCAGGTCAAAGTGATTAGCATTCTGTGAGGGCAATGAATTTTCATTATGTTAGCTCAAAGGGATTAGCTGACCATCTTGAAGAGTTGTAACTTAGTAGACCTGTTAATTAAAACCAATCTTTCTATTTACTATATTAATTTTTTCTCTCCACTGGGCCCCTCCGATCAGTCCCATCTCAGTAACCAGTCCTGTTCCTGTGGATCTTCCCATACAGAGTCATCTATGACACTTTCCTGCTACAGGCTGGTAAGCCATTAGGCTTTCGCCGGAGCGATTATTCCATCCATGGCCGAAAGCCAAGCGAGTGTGTTCCACTCATTAAGAGGTCATCGTCCTGAACATGGAAGCATACATTTCTTTCTCTTACTCCCTTTCTAATGTAAAAAAAAATAAATAAATAAGTAAATAAATAAATAAATCTTGCTTGTTCCAATGCTGTTCACAACTGTGAGGTGGTTTACAAATGGAACTGGAGCCGACTTACTCCTGAATAATTTTCTTTATTCATCTCTGCCCGGAATCGTGCTAGGTCTGTACACCATCTTGCTAAAAATCATTTCATTTACTCAATATGTTTGAACTCATTCTTCCTGCTTCTTATGGCATCTTGCAAAAAACTTTCCGAATAACTACCTCATCCTCCTTCCCCTCTCTATTCCGCTCTGATGGTCCTGTAGCTGTTTCTTCTGCTGATAAGGCAGAACTCTTTGCTCAGACTTTCTCCTTGAATTTCACTTTGGATAATTCCGGTGCTACCCCTCCATTATCTCTCCCCCCTGGCTACCTCATGCCTATCATTAGAATTTCTTCAAATGATGTGTTTCTACCTCCACTGGCCTTAATACTCATAAAGCTAGAGACCTTATGAGGTGCCTCCCGTTTTTCTTTAAAAAAAAAAAAATGTGCTTCTTTGATGACACCTGCCCAGTAACACTCTTTCACCCTTGCCTGTCAATAACTACCTTACCTTTTAGCTGCAAGGTTGCTCTCATTCAGGCTCTCCCGAAGAAATGTGACTATTCCCAACCCTCTAACTATCGTCCAACAACTTTAATATCTAGCATTTCTATAATGTTTGATACTATCCATAACAGGAAGATTTTCAACCATCTTTCTTCAAATACCTATCTTTTCGACCGGTAGTGTGATGTCTGCCAGGGACACTCAACTGACAAAATCCTCATTTTCCTTTCTGACCCATCGTCATCCTCCTATTGGGGCTTTGGTGAAAGCTTTACTATTGCACTTGGCACATCATTGGCATTCGACCAAGTCTGACATAAATTCATAATTTCCAAACTTCTCTTTTACGGATTCTGTCCTTCTCTCTGTGTCTTCGTCTCATGCCTCCTTTCTGGTCGTTCTTTAGATCCCACTGTAGACGGCCACAGTTGCTCTTCTAAGGCTATCAATGTTTGTGTTCCTCAAGGTTCTGTCATTTCACCAATTCTCTTCCTTCTAATTATCAATGAACTTCTGATCTGCATAATTATTAATGTCCACCCATATGCTGATGACTCCATCCATTTAATATTCACTTCCTGCTTCTCCCAGCAGTTGCTTCTGCAATCAAGTGATGAGGCTGTGACTCACCTAATTTCCAACTTGGCGCTCATTTCCGATTTGAGTAAATGTCTTACTGTTTTCAGTGCATCAAAAACTCAGCTCTTACATTTTTCGACCCAGCACAATCTTCCACAGAAATAACCCCTACCATTCAGGATTATACGACCCAGTCCTTCATCATCTATTAATATCCTTGTTTCTATTATCTATCATGGAAACAGCATGTTACCTTCAATGCAAAATATGGTTCCAAGAGATAGTGTGCTCAGCCGACTCCATACTTTCTTTACCATGCACAACTGTTGACATTTCATAGGGGCCTTATTCACCTCTGTGAATATATAATATTATAGATTGAGCGCAAAGTATAATATTATTTTGATTCTTATCGCCTTGACATTTCCGTAAAGGAGGGTGAGGCTGGGATAAAGGTGCAGGAGTTTCGTAAAGACGGATATAAGCCTCCTTGCCTTACACTCTTCTAACTCTTCCTCTCTGTCCCTCATCTCTACAGTAGTACCTCTGTGTGGGGTACAACTCGCATGTTGGCAGCGAGGGGCTCCCCACATATGTCTTTCCTAAACTGGATGGAGTCAAAGGCTTTTCATCTCACCAGCTCTCTTCCTCTTTATGATTCCCTTCAACCTCACCCTTTGCCGCAGTTTTGCATCGTCATGTCTTTAGTATCCCTGTTTCAATGGCCTCTGCATTTCCAAACTCTCCGCTTGCATCCTTCCTTCATTACAGTGGGTGTGAAGCACCTGTTTGGCAGCATATTGTCAACCTGTTTCTGTTCAGCTCTCTAATGCAAGAGTTAAAGGTCAGTCATTTATTTATTTATGCAACAGGGTGGTACTGGATCCTTAGTCTGTATTTCCCTTTGCTTATGGCCCCCAGCCTTTTAAATGCATGGTGTCCAGACATCTACAAATTAATGCACGAAGTCAGCCAAATTCAAGTTCCTGATGGGCAGATGAAGTAGTAGTAGTAGTAGTAGTAGTAGTAGTAGTAGTAGTAGCATCAAGTTCATCTGAAATGCTAGCCCAATGAACTGCAGGCTTAAGATGTCCTCCTGCAATCCAGCATCATCCTTCTGGGGACGCAAATGAAGGTGATGGACATTTGTATAAGCAGGTAGTGGAACCGCATGGTTATATCAGTGACACCACACGAAGGCGTCCCTCTACAGCACCAGGGAAGAGAAGAAAGGTTAGGTTTGTGCCTCCTGATTGCACGAGGGTCAATGAGGGCATATAATGAAGGATGGTTAAGGTCCACTCTACCCCTGAAATATGATCCACAATAGAAGAAGGAGAAGGAGGAGGAGGAGGAGGAGGAAGAAGAGGAGGAGGAGACTTACAGCTACTGACTACAGAGGATAGTTATGACAGTCTATCCATTTTGGCAAGTCCCCATCTTCTCCAGAAATACAATCTGCAATAGGTGAGTTAGAGTAATGTGTACTGACGGTATGAATCTCAACAACCACTTCACCCTCATGACATATGTTTGACTTTATTCCTGCTCCTTCCAAACAATCTTATAGTGCAAGACTTTTCACATTGAGAGGATTAAATATAGGCCCGTCTTCTCGTCAATTAAGGAAGCTCCCCATCACCGTTTCCCTACCGGTTGATTTTTACATGCAGCTCATTGACTCCACATTCATATCAACACCACAACGCTCCCTCATTTCCTAATTTGTCTGTCTTTCCACGTAACTCCGCATCCACAATAACACCACAACGCTCCTTCACTTCCTCATTTGTCCCAGTGTTTCGGTAAACACATTATTTATAGGTCTACGTCTCCTTTTATGCGTTTTCTTTAGGTGCCCCAATGATAGAAAACGGAATTTTGGTAAGAAAACGGAATTTTGGTAAAACGATAATAATATTTAACATGACTATTGCAAGGGGAGGTATGAATTAAGAATTAAAACATTATCCTGACTGATATGCATGGAAGTTAATGGTTAACATACCAAAATAAATCTTCAATACGTCTTGAAAAGTAACGAAAACGAGAAAAAAAAATATTCGCACCCAACAGATGAAAAGAAAAAAAAAATTACTTTATTATTCATTAGTCTATGCCTGCACGGTAAGAGTGTGAGTGAGATGGAGAAGGGGAGAGAGGGAAGAGACCGGGGATGAGATGGAGGGATGGAGTAGAGAGGTATATGAGAAAGAGGAGTTTAAGGTGGAAGGATGAGAGTGAGAAAATAACCGCAAATAGAATATATTAGTTTATCATATCTAATATCTGAAGTCACTGCTGGCTATCATACTATGCCAAACGCGTTCGCAGTTCACCTACACATGATTTACTGCGAGAATTGCTGCTGCTGTTCCTGAATACTTTTAGGTAAGTGTGACTGCAAGTGTTTGACATGTGTCTTGTGAATAATTTGCTAAATAATAAAGTTGCAACGATACTGCAAGGCCGGGTGCAGGTAGACAATGGTCCACGTAGTCTTCTTCCTTGTTTATATTGGTTGTATTATGCACAAATTATACATTTTAAACGACTTACCTATGATAGATGTATATAATAATACATGCTAATGCCTCCTAATAATGTCAAAATTGCTCTTATTGCTCAAAAATAGCATAAAAGGACAGAGCCGCCGACAGCCATCACCAGGCTCGAGGCAATCAACAAAGGGGCCCCCTCCCCCTGAAAACTGTGCTGAATATATGATATTCGAGGTCTCGTTCACGGCTAGACTGCTCCCTAACCAGTGTATCACGGCACACTGATGTCCTGCCAAACGAATTCTGGTGCGCCTTAGCACCTTTCCCTCCCTTTCCATGAAACAACGATTATAATTGCAAGGAAATAATAGCATATTATGTTTTAAGAAAATAGTAGTTAGTGTGTATTTGTATATTTATATATTTTTTCTGACTGATAACTGTATAAGAGGTTAAAACAAAACACGGGGGGTCAGAGGTTTTTCATATCCCTCGGCCTCTTCAGTATGACATAAAAATACAGTAATACACAACTCTGTACAGAATGTTATACATAGCCTTGTATTAATGTGTTTAGATATAACTATTCCTACTTCTTTTTAAATATTTTCTTTTGAATCCAATGTGTCATTATAGGGTGAATTACGATATGTTATATTTTCCTCCCTCTCATCATTATTTTGAAGGGCGCGGGGCCCCCCCTCGGGTCCGGGCTCCGAGGATTATCCCCAGCTGCCTCCCCTCTCCTTGGCCCCGTAGATGAATTGAGTAGATTTTTTCCACTTCTAGGTCTATCGCTGATTTGTTTTTCCACTTTACCCGACGATTTCCACGAAATGCATCCCTGTCGGTCTGTCTATCTCTCCACGTATCCCACAGCTCCACAGTCCTCGTAGATAACTAATTTCCACACCACTTTTCACACTAACAAAGACGATTTGCTTCAGCTAAAAGTACTGGCGGCTATCAGCTAACTGATGAATAATATCCTCGCTTACCTTTGTTTATCTCGGCAGGATGGGGAAGTTGTTTAAACACTATTACCCCCGACAAAATGTACACACACTTCGAGTGTCCTTCCCCTTTCACAGTGAGAGGGTGACTGACGGGATTCGAAGCTTTTATGGTTCATCGAGCTCCAGTTCGAGACGAAAGACACGTTTTTATCATGCTGAATAATATTTATTTTTAATATCATACCTTTTTGTCTATTCATTGCCAGACGCCTAAATCCCGTAAGGGGTGTCCACAAACAAATCGCCTCCAAGTAGCCCTGTTCCCTGCAATTTCGTCCTCAACTTACTCCCTTCCGCTCATATACCGCTCTAGTCCATCCCTCCATATCATCCTCGGTCTTCCTCTCCCTCTCCCCCCCTCCACTCCACTCTCATAAACTCTCCTAGCTAGTATCTCACTCTCCATCCCCCAAGCTTACACTTCCCTCTTATACCTCTCTACTCCATCCCTCAATCTCATCCTCGGCCTCCCCCTTCCTTTCCCCCCTCCACCTCACCCACATACTCTCCTAGTTAGTCTCTTTTTGCGTCTGTCTGTGTGTCGGTCTCTACGGGTATTTGTAACTCTCAGTCTTGTCTTTGTGTTTTTCTGTCTTTCTATCTGTCTTCATGTTTACCCCTCTGTCTGTTTGAGTATGTCTATGTCTGTTTTAATTTCTTTGTGTGTGTGTAATTCACCGGGTAGGTCAGGATCACCTGATGATCGTGATCGTCAGCTTTTACCCTCCCGGAAGGGAGCTGAGAGCTCATATAGTCCGATCTAAGGGCAAGGCTGTGACCTTCACACACGCACACACCCGTCCCCTTGCTCAAGGGGGACAGTAACCACCCACTTCGTCAGTGAAACTTTTCGCAACCTGAGCGAGGCGCGAACTCCCGTCTACCAGATGGCAAGCGAGAACGTTACCACTGCACTGTGTGTGTGTGTGTGTGTGTGTGTGTGTGTGTGTGTGTGTGTGTGTGTGTGTGTGATCTTCCCACGGTCATTTTATACATCACGAATCGGTATAATGACAAGCAGGAAGAATTTTGGAGTAGTGGGTGATACGTTTATGTGAAAAATTTAAAACGTTTGGGTGGTTGTGCGTGTATATGAGAGGCTGTACGTAATATAATGAACCTCGACACAGTATTTATGTATGTATGCATGTATGTATGCACTGTAGCGACGATTGTGCACAGAAACGAAGCTTTGTAGTCGTTATCCATTATACGTCCAGGATGTGGTGTACAGGTCGTGATGGGCAGCGACTTTGCGCGACACTGGAGAGGCGATTTTCCCCTATCCACTAGTGCACTTATAGGTAGAGGTGTGGAGGATAAAAGATAAGAGATACAGCACGCTCCTCAATGCCCATCCCCTGTTTGGAATGAGTAGAGGCCACGGGGACTGGTAAACAGATGCTCGACCCACTGAAGCGACGGAGACTAACCGACGTAAATAGACAAGCAGTTTGCTGGCAAACTTGCAGCAAATCCCGCATTACGTGCTCATTGCTTTTCAGATTCAGTAGGTCCCGGAAAGGATTTAAGGGAATGCAAACAGTATTACGTCCCAAGTTGTAATATCTCTATCTGTCTATCTATCCATATATCCATAGCCAGTTTAAAAGCAGGAAACATTGGAAAAAAAAAAAAAAAAAAGACCACAGGACCGGAGTAAAAAAATAAAAATAAAATACAAGACATTATAAAGGGATTAAAAAAAAGTCACAGAAGAAATGATATGAAGCCTCCAAAACCGAGAGAGAGAGAGAGAGAGAGGATGTGACCCAGTGGCTTCTACGGACAGTGGACTGTTTATATAGGAACCTGAGGACTGTCATGTGCATTCACTTTGTCACATCTGCTTTCATTCTCTCTCTCTCGCTATCTCTCTCTCTCTCTCTCTCTCTCTCTCTCTCTCATCCAATTCCAATAATTAACTTTATCTCTCATATCACTCATTTCCGCATTCACTGTCTCCTTCTCCTTCTCTTCATCCTCTTCTTCACGGTTCTCTCGTCTCTCCTGTCGCACTATTTCTTTTCCTAACCTTGTTCTCCTTACACACACGGGTCTCATTTCACCAACACACACACACACAAATACCTGCATCTATCAACTGCAACTTATAAAACTACTTGTGTACATTTGATCCAAGTTGATCGCAATGATTATGCCTGAGATCTACAGGGTGTCCCATAAGTCCGGCATCATAAGGATTAATGTCCATTTCTTTCCAGATACATGAATATGGGGGTCATTGTAAAGAGATTCTATAAAATTTCCTATGATGCTGGACAATGGGACACCCTGTAGGTAAAGGAGTAAACACCGTAAGATCGGAATTAGCTCTAACTAAAAAGAGAGGAATGTTTGTCGGGGTACATCCCAGTATCGTGTGCATGCGTAATTCATCGCCTGTACATGTGAGTCAAAGCCAAGTGATCAGTAGAGAATGAGAAGCAAAGACTATGAGCAGCGAACTGTAGCGGGAAGGAATCTGGGGGTTAAGGTGTTCACATCTTCCTGCCTGACGCATCCCTAAACAAATACAGCAAACTGTGCAGCCACACTCCACAGCAAGACACTCTATGGAATCTGAGTGGGGCATAAATAAAAACATAGCCCTAAAAGTTTCCTGTAACGCTCTGCTTGCTAATGAACAATACCTTAGTCAGCCTTAAAAGCTTTTTATAACGCTCCTGATTGCTATGGATACACTTACGATTAGAACCTCTTCCTCCTCTTCCTCCAGGTTAAATGCCGCGGTTTTCCCACCTCTCTGAAAGCTGTAGACTGGGAAAAACTCTGGAACACCTTACACTAACCCTCCTCATCTGAGAATGACGGAATCTTCACTCTAATGGGACAGTACAGGTCTTGCCGAAGGAAAATGGTTGTTTAGTGTTGGCCGTATCCAAGTCTGAGATTTGCGTTATACCTGATTGATCCTTAAGTACTCCAGCGCTCATACTATTTACTGTACATGGCGGAAGAACTATTCAGGACTCTCTTTTTATCGCGATTCCACCGTGTTCTTGATTTCTTTTGGCTAACTTGATCACAGAATTTGACTCTCCTACATCCTGAAGGAGTCCAAATAATTCTGGCTCTGGTTGCTTCTGACCGTCTTGTGTGCAGCCTTTCTCTTTTATTGCAGAGAGAGAGAGAGAGAGAGAGAGAGATCCAATCCTGCAGGGGTGTGGGTATGTACGGCTACCTGACCCTGTGTAACTCTAATCAGTCTGTTTATATATCACCACATCACATCCTGGCCACAGCACACCCGTGTCAGAACACATCAAAACCACAGCATCATGGTCACAGAATATCATGGTCGCTCCACACATTCCCACACTCCTCTAGGCAACAGCTGGAAGGCAAGTGAAATTTCTTTGATCATCATGCTTTCATTTCCGATGCTTATATATGTATTTATGTTTTTATCTAACATCGAGCTCCTCACATTAGTATGGAGATCCGTTTCCAAAATCTAATCACACACACACACACACACACTTTTCAAAGTGAAACAGATGAAATTAAGAAGGAATTACGCATGTAGAAGGAAGAAAATGAAAAACTAGTAAAGAAATTGGACAAGAAAGACAACAATAGATGAGCTGTCAGTTGAGATAGTTTCACTTAGAAGAAAACTAGTGAAATGGCAAGTAGAGTTGTCAACCATGAAAGTATTATGGAGGAGTTCATAAACGATACAGTTAGGCAAGCAAGCAGTCTGATAGACCAAAGCAGTGATACTGGAGAGAAGATAACCCAGGTGAGCGAAATGATGAGAAGTTGCAAAGATGAAATAGAAACTAGGTATACTGAAGTGGTGAAAGTAAGAAAATACTTAGAAACAAAACTCGAAGAAAAAATTATTAGACAGGGTGTGAAAGAAATCACTGTAAACAACCCAAAACTGGTCAAAGATTCAACAGATGTCAACAAATCCATAGAAATCACTGGTATTGATGAAGAAGAAATAAAAAACAAAATTTCAAGAGACAAGAAGATGGTAAATATAATGAACACATTCAAAGAAGTATCAGAGGAAATCTGTGATAAAGGCATAGATCAGCACAAAAGGCTAGGAAAATATGAGACAGGTAAGTCAAGGCTCTTGAAACAAACTCATGGAAAAAGAAGAATTTAAAAAGGTATAGATAAAAAATAAATTGCCTAACTAAAGAGTCGAGATTGCGAGTACTTTAGGAGAAGAGGGAGGAAGCAAAAACAAAGAACGAAGAAAGATCAGAGGAAGAGAAGAGTAAATTTTTTTACAAAGTAACTGGATTGCAGGTATGAAAGTTGTACATAACCAACAGGGAAGAAGAAGATGGAAGGTAGAAGACTCAAGCTATGGCAAGTATGTAAACAAGATGATTGAGTTGACGTACTCAATGTAGATGAATGGTGTCTAAATTATTAGAGAAGGACTACTATACCAAAGAAAAGGAACCACATATGATCTGCCTAACTGAAACAAAATTAACCCCAAAGATATCAAACGATACCCTAAACTTAGAATAATACATTATTAGGGGACAAAATTTAAATGTTATATATACAGAAAATTTTGTGATTTTTATGTGTCCAAAATTACATCCCTCATAACAAAGAAACAGAAATGAAAATAAAAAACTGGTTTAATACAGGATATAAAAAAAAATCAAAAGTAAAAAGAAATTTGCTGTGGAACAGATACAGAAGCCACAAGAGTGAAAGGGCATATAACAACTATAAACAGGCAAGAAATGATTAGACAAGGATAGGGAGAGATGCTCAAAGACAGTTTGAAGAGGACATTATATAATAAAGTAGTGATCAACCTAAGCTCTTTTACAGCTACGTCCGAAGCAAAACCAAAGTTAAAAATAACGTACAGTTCACTACGGACGGAATCATCAATACACAAGAGAAAGTTATTTGTGAAGCACTAAATAAAAATTTCCAATCAGTTTTTACAGGAGAAAATAATTTTGAAAGAGATGATATGGAACATGAATGCCCACAAATATTACCAGATATACAAATATCAGAAAAATAAGTACAGGAGGAGTTAAGTAAATTAGACAAAGGAAAAACAAATGGTCCTGATGAAATTTCAGTTTTTGTGCTACATGAATGCGCAGAAGAGTTAAGTAGACCATTATATTAAATATTCAAGGAATCCTTAGGTCAAGGTAAACTACCTGATATTTGGAGGAAGGCAAACATTGTTCCCCTATTCAAGAGCGGAATAGATAGAATCCACTCAACTACCGACCAGTATCACTGACCAGCATTGTAAGATAATAGAGAAGCTGATAAGAAAAGTTTGGGTAAACCATCTAGATTCTAGAAGAACACAGTATGATAACAGAAAGGCAGTTCGGTTTTAGAAAGGGAAAATCATATGTTTACTAATCTATTAAGCTACTATGACAGAGTGACAGAAACACTATAGAAAAGAGAAGGATGGGTGGACAATATCTATATAGATCTCAAGAAAGCATTTGACAGAGCACAGCGCCAAAGACTTTTATGGAAACTGTACCATCAAGGAGGTATCCAAGGCAATCTGTACTCTTGGATGCAGGATTTTCACAGGAAAAGGGAAATGAGACAGTACTAAGGGGAAATTACTCATAATAGAGGGAAAAGACTAGAGGAGTCCCACGGGGCTCAGTGCTGGCACCAATTATGTTTTTAGTATATATAAATGACACAGACGGTAACACTGGAAATGGAAGCTGTCTAAATATGTTTGCTGATGATGCAAAAATACAAAGGAAAATTACTAACAGATTCTTGCAGAGAGCTACAAGAATTAAATAAACCTCATGAATGGGGCAATATATGGCAAATGGAATTTAATGTGGACAAGTGTCATTTAATTTAATTTAGTAAAAGTGAAAATAGACCAGCTTAGGATTATAAGTCAGAAAGATCATCCCTACACATATCAGAAAGGGAGAAGGACCTAGGAGTGATTATCAGTCACAGACTATCTCCGGCTGACCACATCAGTCAGAAGGTACATAACATGTATACACTGCTTGCTAATATGAGAATAGCATTCACAGATATAAATGAAGACATGCTGAGAAAGATAATAACATTATTCATCAGACCAACCCTGGAGTATGCATCAGTAGTCTGGAATTCTTATCTCAAAAAATACATAGATAAGACTGAACAAGTACAAAGGGCAGCTACAAGATGGGTACCACGCTTAAAGGATCTAAGCTACGAAGAAAGACTAGAAAAATTTAATCTACCAATACTAAAGGAGAGAAGGAAAAGAGGAGACATGATTATGCTATATAAATGAATCTCAGGGAAAGAGAAAATAGACATAAATGAATATACAACTTATTGGGAAGCATCAGCAAGAGGACACTGCAAAAAACATTAAAAAAAAAAAAAAAAAAAAAAAAAAAGAGGCGATAAAGACGCAAGGAAATTAAATTTCCCAAACAGGGCAATGGATCAGTGGAATGCACTACCTATTGAAATAGTGTGTGCCAAAACTATACATAAATTTATGGACGTGTATGAAAAAGATGATTTAATACACGGGACAGTCCGAGCTTAATTCATTCTTGTGAAGACAGATTTAGGTAAGAACAATTATTTACAATTAGATAAGAACACAAAGGAAGTCGAGGTTAGCTTTCATACACAAATCACTGGAAGTTTCACACTGAGAGCAGTGACAAAACACTATACGGATCCGGGTAAAAGATGCCCACAAAAGACAGGACGTTGATTCACAAACACATTTACTATATATTCCACATCGAAGCTAAAATATATTTTTGCAGAATGGACAAAGAAGAGAGAATGATAAACGTGTACCTACACTGGATACACTGGATGAGGGGGTGGTTTGGTGGGTGGGTGAAAAAAGGTCCACTGCTGAACGGGTCCATGGGCTAAATAGGTCCATGGTTGAAATAGGTCCATGTGGGAAAATGGGTGTACGGGGAATACGTCCTTGGGCGAAATGGGTCCAGGTGGAAACGTAGGTCCAATTAGGTTCGTGAAGGGGAACACTGATCCATGTGGGGATTTAATGTCAGAGGGAGAGAAAATGAGTCCATAGGGAATAATAGGTGAATGGAAAAAACAGGTCCATGGAGGGAAAATAAATCCTTGGAGAATATAAGTCCATAGGTCTATGGGTAAATAGGCCCTGAAGGGACAATAGGTCTATTGGGAAGAAATAGGTCCATGGGGCAAAAAAATGTCTATGGGAGAAAGAAACTAATCTATGGTCAAAATAGGTCCGTGAGGGAAAATAGGTCCAAGAGGGAGAATTGGAACAATGGAGGACAATAGGTCTATGTAGGAAAATGGGTCCATAGGTTGAAAATAGGTTGATAGGGAAAAATAGATGGTGAGGAGATGAACCTTACAGGGTGTAGACAGGCTTATGTGGTGGTATAATACTAGAGAAGATACGATCATGAGAGACTTAATGGTAACACTGTTACCACTCAGTCTCCTATAACTCATGTGGTAGTGCAGTACTAGAGTAGATACGATCATGAGAGAGTTAATGGTAACACTAACACTCGGTCTCCAATAACTCATGCTTAACTGAATGTAATGGTCTGGCGTGTCTCCTGTAACTCATGCTTAACTCAATGTAATGGTCTGGCGTGTCTCCTGAAACTCATGATTAACTGAGTGTAATGGTCTGGCGTGTCTCCTGTAACTCATGCTTAACTGAAATGATCTGGCGTGTCTCCTGTAACTCATGCTTAACTGAGTGTAATGGTCTGGCGTGTCTCCTATAACTCATGCTTAACTGAATCTAATGGTCTGGCGTCAGCTGGAATGCGGTACTAGAGTTGTCACCACAATAGTGTCTCTTTCAGGCTCTGTGACTCACTCTTGTTTGCCTGGAGTTATCTGGATTTAGCTGGGATAAAATACGAGAGCCGTCCCGACCACGGCAACTCCCATTTGTTCTCGTTACTATTATTACTGGGGGTCGCTTATAACAATTCCATCTGGTACGCAGAGCGGCACATGTCTCTTTCTTGTCGCTGGGGAGGGACTACTTGTTTGAACTGTGTATTATTGGGTGTTGTAGCAATAGTGGCTTGAGTGAAGTGAAGGTTTGTTTCAGACGTTACTTTCATAATGACGCAGTCAGCAACAGTGTTGCAATGCACTGCGACCAAAATAAAAGTTGTCACCGAGAATGAGATGGGGGGATGTTATTCATGCGGAATCTTTGTACTATGCGGTATGTGGCATTGTGGGGAGGATGGCGAATGATACTATGACTAGAAGAGTGTATGAGAGAGAGGTGGGAGAGGGGAGAGGGAGAGGCAGACCGAGGATGAGATGGTGGGAATGAGTGGAGAGATTCATGAGAGAGGGGAGTGTGAGTTGGAGAAACAGCAGCCAAATGGCAAAGGACAAGAAGACATGGAGGCAATTTGTGTGGCCATCAGTTATGGGGATTAAGCCGTCTGGGTAGATAGATAGATAGATAGATAGACAGATAGATAGATAGATAGATGATAAATAGATAAACAGACACACACAGATAAAATTGTGTCTTTTCATCGCCCATAGATTATCTTGCCTGTAATAAACTTAATCCTATTAGTAACACTCAGGCTCCTTTGACTCACTCACAGCTGAATAAAATCGTCTACCATTCACTAAATAAAAAACTAGAGTTGTTACGAGAATGAGAGGGGTAAGGACAACAGTACTTGGGTCCGTATTTTCGTTATCAGGCTCCCTAGCACCTCTTCCTTAGCGATTTATTTCTGGATATGATTGGGTACTATCCTTTTGCAGGCTATCTATAAGAGTATGGCGATTTTTTAAGGATTTACGTAACACGGAGGACAATAAGGTGTAATAAGCAAAATGAGTCGCTTAGTATAAAGTGTTAGGGAGCTTTCTTAACCTACTAATATGAAGACCTTACTCTCCTTTACTAAGTCTCAGTTAAATTACGATCGTCTGGCGTCAGCTGGACTAAGATGCTAGAGTTGTGCCCACCATAGAAGGGCAAAATTATAGCAACCAAACTTTGCTCTTAAATTCACTTGAAGACTCCTAGTTAACTCCTTCAATCCTAAGATTTTTGTGCCATATTTTATCACCAGATGAGATTATTATTATTATTATTATTATTATTATTATTATTATTATTATCAATATATTATTATGTAAAGGTTTCGCGTTTACATGATGTGCATTATTTTTATCAGTCATACATTTACTTGTTCAGCTCGGTAACACATTTTTCATTTAACACCCATCACTCGACGCTAATTTACACTTAAAGGGAGATTTCTTGCAGTGAGGGGGCTTGTGTGGGCTCTACTGAACCCCTCCAGTTTAAGAATTCTATCGTAAAGTGAATAAAATCGTCCGGAAGCAGCACGAATGAAAAAAGTCACTGGAGGGGAACAATGAACAACGCACAGTCGGAATCAAAAGTTCAGTCGCCTCTCGTATTATTCTCGCCACGTACTTTGAAAATCAGTTTGATGAATCCACAGCAACCAACACTGAGAACACTAATCTCTAGGTAAATAAATACATCAGTATTGGTTGCTACGGATTCACCACACTGATTTTCAAAGTTCATGGGAAGAAAAGCAGTAGAGGAGACAAGACTTTTGATATCGACTGGACAAAGACAATTTAATCAGTATTCTCAGATTAGCATATGCATTTTCACTTTATCTAACCTAATCTACCTTAACCTAACCTAACCTGACCTACTCTGACCTGACTTGATCTAAGCTAACCTAACGCAACCCAACCTAAGCTACTGATGATATAGACATCAAGGAACTGATGAGCTTTTCTTATATGGCTCGACTATCATTTTGCTGAAATTTTGTTTGATAAAACTATACTTCAAATATTTTCACTGGTAACCACTAACTTCTCCTAACTGATAATAGACAATGAAAATTTATATAGCGTACCTGTCTTACTGTACTCTGTGGATATCTGTTCTCACGGCTCTAATTCATTTATCAACAGCAGATTCATTTCGAAGGGAAAGCATTTGAATTCTTGTATTTGCTGCCCCTTTCGGATTTCCTTTGTAAATTGGAAAAAAACACACACCAGTAAAAGGACTATCACTGCGTAAACATGAATTATGTCAGGACTCTAAAATATCATAATACATAATAGCTGATAACGTATATATGTAATATAGAGGTTAGAGGAAAGTCACGCCTAGGGTTAGAAGAAATAAAGTTTGCACATTCTCAGGCACTGCAAAACACAGCAAAGTGTGACGCTGGATGGAAAGTCCCCAGGCTCGAGAAGGTTCCACACACCCGTGCCCTAACACGTGACACAACCAGTCATACACAGGAGAAATGGGAAAGACAGGTGAGAAGGGGTTTAGGAGAGAACAGAGACACGGCAAGGAGAGGAGGAAGGAGCGCTCGGGGTTAGTCAGTACAAAACCGCTCTCACCTCAGTACTGCTCTTGTGAGATACTCACTATTACCCACCTCAGCATTACTCTTGAGATATTCCCTTTGAAGAAAATAAACTCCACTCAAACCCCAGACTCATCTTTATCTTTCTCCTGCCATCTATGACAAGTACAACGAACATTCTCTCTTTTCGTAAAATCCCTGCAAATCAACACACTGTTACAATAGCTCGGCGACGACTAAATTTATTATATTGACAATCACGATATATCATATTTGGTGGCTGCAAGCGTACGAACCATTTCTACGAGTCTACAGTTGAGTCTACATTATCAAAACAGAGAACAAAAACTACTATAAGTTCGAGCCACACGACGCCTCACAACTTTATCCTGGCAGTAGTTTGACGAGCCATTGTTACAACCAACCTTCCAGTTTCTACGTCAGTCAACAATCAACAAACAATTTAAGCCTCAGTTCTACAATCAGAACAATATACTACGATCCTGCAAGAAAACTACAGGCAGGTGAGACGGTAACCAAGATCAGCTCCAGTTCTACGATTCACGATAAACTAAAAGTATCTACGATGGTCACAAAACAAGCCACATATACAGGACAACTCTAGAAGCCTACAAGTAAATCACAAAAAGTAAGGGGAGCACGAGGAAGGCAGCTGTAGAGAGAGCGCTGCCTCACGACCCACAACCACATCGCCCCCTACCTCACCCCACCATACTCCCCAACCACCCTCCATCACCACCATCACCACAGCTACCAGACTACGGAGGTGCTGTTGCGGGGATGATGGGACAGACGTCACAGCAACTTCTAGACAGCCCTGACCCACCACTTAACTCACTCAACATCACTCATCGCTGATGCATCACCAAAGCGCTGAGTCTCCGAGGGTGACATCATTCTACCTCCTAAGTGGGTGTATATATTTTTACTTATTTTTTCCAGAGCTTTAATATACAATTCTTTTTGTTTGTTTGTTTGTTTATATCACGAATGAATATCACCACTGTCCTATACGGATATATTGGTAATACGAGTGATGAACACTTTTCATACGATATATAGTACAATTATCGTATTCACAACACTTAAATTAAATAACACTTAAGATAAAGTTATTAAGGAGAACAGGTTTAGAAAAAAAAAATACAAACCGGCTGTGAGTGACGTTACGACCTGAGATAATCTTTTCACACGCCATTTATTTCTTTATTTTGTCTTATCACATTTTACTGTTTCTAGTAACAAACACCACTTCATCTATACACAAACTCACGTACATACACCTTCTTCACTTATTTATATTAAGTCCTCAACTCATTACTAGTACCGACAGTAACAATTATATATATATATATATATATATATATATATATATATATATATATATATATATATATATATATATATATATATATATATATTATGTGAGGAAGAAGGAACCAAAGGCCATGAGGCCGCAGTAACAGTTCCCTCCAAGAGAAAAACAAAATACAACATAGAGCCAAATTCAAGATCCGATCATTTTGAGATGCCTGGACACACTGCGTTTGAAAGACTGGAGATCATAGGCAGCAGGAAATACAGACAGAGGGAGACAGTTCCAGAGCTGACCTGTTGCATAAATGAAAGACTGGGAGTAACGGTTAACTCTTGCATTAGAGAGTTGGACAGAAAAAGGATGAGAGTTTGCTGCCAGACGGGTGCTTCGCGCCCGTCGTAGAGGTGGAGGAATGCAAGCAGAGAGTTCAGAGGAGCAGTGACCATTAAAGTAGCGATAGAAAAGAGATAAAGATGCAACAGTGCGGCGAAGAGACAGAGGTTGAAGGGAGTCAGTAAGAGGAGGAGAGTTAATGAGACGAAAAGCCTTTGCCTCCACCCTATTGAGAAGAGCCGTATGTGGGGAGCCTCCCCACACATGAGAGTTGTACTCCACACAGGGGCGGATAAAACCTCTGTATAGAGTCAACAATTGTGCAGGGGTGAAGAAAGTGCGGAGTCGGCTTAGCACACCCAATCTCTTGGAAGCAGATTTTACAAGAGATGTAATATGATATTTCCAAGATAAGTCCCGAGTAAATGAAACCCCAAGCATGTTCAAGGATGATGCAGGATTAAGCTGAATATTATTAAACATTAGTGGGTATACCTGTGAAAGATTTTGTCGGGTTGATAGGTGTAAGAACTGAGTCTTAGATGCGTTAAAAACAACCATATTATTTTTACCCCAGTCAGAGATACGAGCCAAATCAGACATTAGGTGTGCCACAGCCTCATCCCTTGCTTGTTGAAGTAACTGTTGAGATGGGCGTTGCGGGAACCGAATGGAAAGGTGAAGGGTGGAGTCGTCAGCATATGAGTGGATAGGGTTAGATGTACAGCTTAGAAGATCATTGATGAATAAAAGGAAGAGAGTTGGTGATAGGACAGAGCCCTGAGGAACACCACTGTTGATAGATCTAGGAGAAGAACGATGGCCGTCTACAACAGCGGCTATAGAACGACCAGAAAGGAAGCTAGCGATGAAGGCACAGATAGAAGGATAGAAACCGTAGGAGGGCAGTTTGGAAATTAAAGGTTTATGCCAGACTCGATCGAAAGCCTTTGAGATGTCAAGTGCAATGGCAAAGCTTTCGCCAAAGTCCCGAAAGGAGGATGACCAGGAGTCTGAAAGGTAGGTGAGAAGATCGCCAGTGGAGCGTCCCTGACGGAACCCATACTGACGATCGGAAAGAAGGTTGTGATAGGAAAGATGCCTTAAAATTTTTCTATTAAGAATTGACTCGAAAACTTCTGAAATACAGGACGTTAAAGCAATTGGACGATAGTTGGAGGGTTGGGAGTGGTCACCCTTCTTTGGGACTGGCTGAATGAGAGCAAACTTCCAGCAAGAAGGAAAGGTACAAGTTGACAGACAAAGGCGAAAGAGTTTGCCTAGGCAGGGTGTAAGCACAGAAGCACAGTTCTTGAGAACAACAGGAGGGACCCCATCAGGCCCATATGCCTTGTTAGTACTGAGGCCAGTGATGGCAGAAAGTACATCAACTGAAGAAATTTTAATGTCAGCCATGAGGAAGTCAGAGGGGGAAGTGATGGAGGAACAGCACCGGAATCGTCTAAGGTAGAATTGGAGGAGAAAGTCTGTGCGAAGAGATCTGCTTTATCAGTAGAAGAAATAGCTACAGAACCATCAGAGTAGAAAAGAGGAGGGAAGGATGATGAGGTAAAGTTGTTAGAAAGATTTTTGGCAAGATGCCAGAAGGAGCGGGAAGAATTTGAGTCGGAGAGTTGAGAGCATTTAGTATGGATGAAATTATTTTTAGTAGAGCGAAGAACAGACTTAGCACGATTCCGGGCAGAAACGTAAAGATGGTGTGATTCAGGGGTGGGTTGGCTCCGGTACCTTTTGTAGGCCCTCTCCTTGTTGCGGACAGCATTAGAACAAGCGTGATTAAACCAAGGCTTTCTTGCATTAGTCAAAGGATATGAGAAAGGAATGTATGCTTCCATGCCCGAGAGAATAACCTCCGTAATGCGCAAGGCACACTCAGATGGCTCACGGCCATGGAAGCAATAATCATTCCAGGGAAAATCAAAGAAGTACTGCCTGAGAGCCTCCCAGTCCGCGGCTCCAAAATGCCACAGACGACGTTTCACTGGAGGGACCACAGGCCGTACCGGAGTGATAGGACAGGTTAAGGTAATAAGGTTGTGATCGGAGGAGCCCAACGGAGAGAAAAGATTAACAGAGTAAGCAGAAGGATTAGTTGTGAGGAAGAGGTCAAGTATGTTGGAGCTCTCTCCAAGGCGGTCAGGGATACGGGTAGGGTGCTGTACAAGCTGCTCTAGGTCATTAAGGATAGAAAAGATGTAGGCTTGTTCACCAGGTGGATCCGTGAAAGGAGAGAGCCAAAGGTGGTGGTGAACATTGAAATCTCCAAGAATGGAGATTTCAGAGAAAGGAGAAATGGATAGAATGTGTTCCATCGTAGAAGTAAGATAGTCGAAGAATTTTTGATAGTCAATAGAATAAGGGGATAAGTAAACAGCACAGATATATTTAGTCAGAGAATGACAGGAAAGCCGAAGCCAGAGTGTGGAGAATTCAGAAGAATCAAGTTCAGGAACACGAGAGCAAGATAAGTCGTTGCGTAAATATACACAACAGCCACCTTTGGCTTTGAAATGAGTATAGAGAAAGTAGGAGGATACAGAAAAGGGTTTGCTGTCAGTTGCCTCAGACAGCTGAGTCTCCGTTAGAAAAAGAAGGTGAGGTTTAGAGGAGGAGAGGTGGTGCTCAACAGAGCGAAAGTTAGAGGAAAGGCCGCGAATGTTGCAGAAATGAAGAAGAAGAGAGTCAGACCGTGGTTCCAGGCACCTTGAGTCGTCACCGGGAGACTGGCAGATGGTGGGGGCATTTATGGTCCCCCCCCTGGGGACTCCGAGGCTTGATAAGACGACGCCATTTTGGTAAATTTTGAATAGGAAGTGTAGTGTGTACTGTGCATGTAGTTTGGTGTAGATAGTTAGAGAAATTTGTACTGGAGAGCATGCTGGCCTACTCTCTGTGTAACTGAGACACTGAAAAAGTTCAGCAAAGGGGGATGGTCAGGAACTAGTCCTGAGGGCTGATGAAACGGGAGCTCCAGCACTCCCTGTCATCAGCTTTCCATCCACCTCGGGAGTACTGCCCTGCTCGACTGGTGCTACAGTCTACTCCTGCTAAATATATATATATATGTGTGTGTGTGTGTGTGTGTATAGATAGATAGATAGATATTACTTATCTTTCATTTACTACTATTCATTGTCGTTAACTATACAGCTAACGCATACATAAAATAAGTGTTTCATGACAACATTCCTCAGCACAATGAGTTTCTTAATTAGTGATTAGTGCTATTACGGGATGTTTTCAACACCACCAATTTTATTGCCGCAGGAAACAGCATCCGATTTACCCAATGACAATTTACGGTTAGTAGAACAAGAGGAAAACGCAACAAACACACATACATCTCCACGAGTAAAAGATAAAGAAAAAAAACACTTATGGGAGAGGAACTGAGGATAATGATGCTTCTTGGACAGTTTTCTCTAATGCAGAAAGCGAAGATTATAGATCTGGCATACACCCCTATGAAAACTTACTCACTAGGGTTCACAGATCAGGAAACATACGCAACTATTCCTGCCCATAACAAGGGACTTCAAGTGAATTTGACCAAACAAACACCATGGCTAGCGGATCTAACACCACAGCCCCAACTTCCCCACACCATGTGTATGTTCACCATAAGGATAAAAATCTCACAAAATTCTCAGGCACAGAAAAGGACCACATCGATATGATGTCCCTTATTAATCAGTGTGAGCAACTCTTTGTTAAGAGACATATAACAGATGAGAGTGAAAAGAAAGCTGTTTTTTCATCATGGATTAACCAAGAAAGATGCCCAGCTGGTGATCTACTTAGATCTATAATCTCTTACGAGCTTGGAAATATAATGAGTTTAAGACAGAATTCCTAAAGAAATTTTCTGGAGGTATATATTTCTTGCCAGGTATAATTCCAGAATTACATAAGATTGTGGATCTTGAGACAACATACCACAAACCCTGTCTCAGGTGAAATAGCAGCAAATGTGTCCACAATTAAGAGAACACTCTTAGCCACTATAGAGAACTCAAACTGGGTAACAGCTGATGGGATGATGTCACCAATGCATGTCGTAGACATCCTTGGTTATGTACTGTAGCTGCACTGTGTAAATTACCTGATAAGGTATTAAAAATTGCTAAAAATGTCACATACACCCCAGGAATGTGTTTATTAGATTTTAGAAACGAGGTAGAGATGAATTGTTGCAAAGCAGAGGTGAGTGAAATATCACAACCCAGTACAACCGGAAAGAGAATTACAGACACAGTGGCAGCCATGAATACATCTTGTCCAAGCACAGAACAAAAACGATCGCGACCCGAAAACATGCAAACTAAACAACAACTGACATCGAGGCAGCGATCTCAAACACCAGGCCACAGGCAGCATCAAAAGTTTGCACGTAGTCCAAGCAGAAACCGTGCCACAGAAAAACCAAAATATGAAAAGTCATCTCGAGGGTCACATTTGGGAGACAGCTCTACTCTATGTTATTACTGTGCTAACCCTGGTCATGCAAAATCTGAATGTTACATTAAGCTTAAGGAGGATCGAGACAGAGAAAAGGGGATGCAACCATATTGTAGAAAACACAAAAACACAGGACACTGGACATCAAACTGTAAAACAGTAGAAAGGATAGTATCTGTTTTTAAGTCGGGGGAAGGGCATGCCACTACAAAAAACGACCATACAAAAAGAAAGCCAAGTCTAAAGTGCACACAGGAAGCAAACTCGGAAACGAGTGTATCTTGGTGCCCTCTTCCTGTATAGATCAAGACATTTCGTTATTCTTGGATTCAGGCTCTCCAGTGAATTTAATAACACAAGAGGAATTAGAGGGGATTTTTAGAAATAGGAAGAAAGTAACTTTCGTGGAGGAATCTGATTTAGACTTATATGCTGTAAATGGCAAACAAATAACCGTAAAGGGTATGATGCAATTAGACATCAGTTTTACAAAGACTATGAGACAAATCTCCAATATTTTCTATATAGTAGAGAATTTAGCAATTCGAGCTAACATGTTACCGCATTTGAGAACTATGAGGAAAGAGAATATAGTTTTACTCCCACAAATGAATGGGATTCAACACGATAATGAATTCATTGAGGAATTTTCACCAGAACTGTCACCCAACAATGGTAGAAAATCGAAGGGAGCTGGAACTATCAAACAACCGTTACGTCCTCATCCCACACTGCCACAGGCTCCAACAGTAGCAGTTCAGTACAGGAAAGACGTTGCCCAGTGAGTTGTTCTTCCAGTGGTCAGTACACAGGATCAGCTCAGGCATCGTAAATAAACACTGGCTTCTTAGGTTCATTGTCTTTATTTTCCATAATTACTCTTAGTGCTTTCCAACTTCACTATTCTCACAAGCACTGGAGCTATAAAAACGTTACAAATTGCAATTGCACTGAATGCTTGACAACGCTTCACTATTTTCATAAGTTCCGATGATATGCAAACTTCAGTAACTCTTCATTGTTTGCCAACAACACTTCACTGTTTTCAAAAGTACCGAAAACATACAAACTCCACTGACACTGCACTACGCTCAAACTGAACTGAAAACTGACTGAACTTGCTCTTGTGTCTTCCCCATCCTTATATAAGCTTACATTACTCGAGAAACTTCTAGCACATACTCAATCGGGCAACAGTTAATAGTCATCAACTAGGAGACATCAAAACATGCCAGAGTTCTCTTACGTTACATAATATTGTAAATTATTTAGCAAACAAACCCAAATCAAATTACACAATTTAACAACCACAAAATTAAAACATTTTAGTGAAGAAGAGCACAAAGATTAATGCGTAATTTACAAAATAACTACGGTGACAAACAGCAGGAAAACTGGCAACTCTGACTCGTACCGACGCTACAGTAAACAACGGTAAATGTCGAGAACCTCCTCGACTACCTAACTGGCAAATCTCATTTCTTAACACTACCCCCTCCCCAGACCTTTGTCGTCCCGACAACACTACACAGTATATACAAACATAAACCTGAATCCTAATCAAACATCTGACCAGACACAAAATATTATCAGGTCTTCTTCTATGCCACTTCCAATGACATACTTGCTCCTCCATACAGTCTACTCCTCCTGGAATGTCTTGGTCCTCTTTCTGATTCACTTCTTCTCACGGGAAACTGTCACCAACCTCTGGCACTTCACCTCCTTGGTCCTCAACATCTTCGGCTGCAGGAAAGCCCAATTCCTCGGAGACGTCCCAGCTGTACTGTCCTGGCCCATGGTACTGCCACAGACGATTCTCGTGTACCGTACCACATGTGGGAGAGACTTCCTGCCTCCCCGAATCTGATACGTTACGTCTGATAGGCGATCCAACACAGCGTAAGGTCTGTCCCATGGGCTTTGCAGCTTCGGTGACTGTCCCTTCTTTCACTTAGGATTGTATAACCAAACTTGGTCACCATCCTTGAAGCTCATCTCACTTGCCCTGGCATCATACTTTCACTTCATCACCTCTCTTGAAAACCTGAGGGCTCCTCACACTTGATGATGTACCTCAGCCAACCTTTCCTGAAGGTGCTTTGCATAGCCGGTGGTGTCTGTAGACAGCTCTTCACCAGGTGGTCTTCCCATTAAGAAGTCAACAGGTAAGTGTAACTCGTGGCCCAACATCAGTTTTGCAGGGGTGTAGCTGGTAGACTTATGGGATGCAGATCAATGTGCCATCAGCAACACAGGTAATTTCTGCTCCCGTTCTGTTTTGTCCCTCTATGCAGAACTTGGCCAGTTCTTGTCCCAGGGGCCAGTTGAATTTCTCCACCATCCCATCTGACTGTGGCCTTATTGGGGTCGTCCTGGTCTTCTTGATCCCCGATAAGTTGCAGCATTGAGGAAACACAGCAGACTCGAAGTTTCTACCCTGGTCTGAAAGTAGCTCTTGTGGCATCCCAAAACGACAGAAAAACTTGTCAACAAACACCTGAGCAACAGTTGCAGCCTCTTGATCGTCGATAGCATAGGCTTCTGGTCACTTTGTGGTGTAGTCCATGGCAACACATATATACTGGTCCCCTCTTTCAGTTAGCAGCAGAGGTCCAGCAATGTCCACCGACTCTTTCCATGGGCACACCCACTTGGTACAGCTGGAGAGGGGAACAACCACGTTTCTTGGGTCCCTTCTTGGCACAACACACACCACAGGCCCAACACCACTCTTCAACATCCTGATGCATGCCAATCCAGTAGAACCTCTGTCGCAGTCGGCTTAGAGTTTTTTTTACTCCTAGGTGCCCACTAATGATCTGGCTATGGGACTCATCCAAGATCTCGGACCTCATCTTCTTCAGAACCACCAGTTGCCAATACTTGCTGAGGCCATCGAGTGTCTCCCACTGACGCTCTAGTAGCCCATTGTTCAAATGAAGAAGGTCCCACTGACTCCAGTAACTCTTAGTCACGGGGCTTAACCTGGAAACTTCTTCCCAAGATGGTCGCACAGTACTCTGCTGTAGCCACCCTTGCACTGATTGTAAATCTGCATCCTCCACCTGCATCCTCTTCAGGTTTTCTGCATCTGACGCTGGCCGTGTCACAACCATATGGCGGCATTTCTTGCAAAGATTCCCATTCCTACTGCACTCCTTGCCATCTGTTCTTCCGTCTTCTCACACACTATTCAACAAGGCTCTCCTGCATTTCTTCAGTGGTAGGGCTTCTTGGGAAATATTGGCTGGTTAGTGCCTCTCATCACCAGCCTTCGCTAATTTACCCTCATCCTTCTCACTTGGACACTCATGGCTTAAATGTCCCTCCTCACCACATGTCCAACACCCATTTGTTGCAATCGTGGGTTTCCATGCACTATTCCGTTCTTGCTCCTTCTTCCATTTGTACAGTCGCTCAAAAAAGTATCCTCCCACGGCATGAACGCAGGACTTCACAATGTGTCTGGCGATTGAAACAGTGTCGGTATTGTTAGCAAGCCTGGCTCTCTCAAATATCACGATAGATTCGGTACCTCATATCTAGATACGAAGTTTGAGTCGAGGATTTCAGATATCCGATACAGAGTCTATATTGTTCTGTTCTACTCGTACAGGCTACGCATCGGAAATACATGAATAATGCCATTTCATATATCCGAGATAATTCTCTTATTGTATTTCACAAGGGCATGATGTTTCCATACGACACTTTAACTCGTACACCGCTGCGCCGTATGTAAACCGAGGCTACTAACAGATCTCACGTTTACTTAATATTTTCCATATTTCTTCGTTTGTTGTGTCAGATTGACTCACGGCACCCTTGGGAGGATACATTTTTGAGCGACTGTACAGTAACAATTCACTTTCTTGTGTCCCAGCTTCCCGCAGAACCAGCAGCCTCCTCCAGTCTTCTCCTGTTCTTTCTTCCACTTCTTGCAATGCACTTTCCAATGTCCTGGCTTTTTGCAGTATCAGCACCTTCCTTCAAAAACTTTCACTTCACGTACCTGTGCCTTTCTTGTCTTGAATCCTGCACTACGACCTACCTGAAAGGTGGATGTGCTGGACCTGACATAGGACTCAAATTCTAGAGCCATGGCTAGTGCTTCTTGCATGCTTCTTGCTTGTGCCTGCTTCACTTGCACTTTCAGCTCTGCACTGTCAATTGAAACGATGAACTGGTCCCTCAGAAGAATAGCCAATAGGTTAGGTGTTGCTCCAGGGTACCTCTTGTATGCCATGTTCTCCAGGTCATGGGCAAGCTGCTGTAGGGATTCTCCTCGAGCCCATACACAGTTCCATCCAAAATCTTGCTCTGTAAACCTCAATCTGGTACATGGTCCCATATCTGCACTCCAGCACTTCTACAAGGGACTGATAACTGTTCCTCTCCATCACTGACATCTGGCCCAGGATTTCCCCTGCGGCACCCTTAAAGCTAGTAGCAAGCTGAATGCCCTCTGCCTATCATCCCAACCATTCTGATCCGCAAGTAACTCAAACTGTGCACGGTAAGCTTCCCAAGATACTCTACCATCAAATTCCTGGGGTTTCTTTTTGCCTGGACCCCCATTATAGCCATGCACTTCATTGGTTTGGGTCATAAAAATTGGAGCATCATAATTAAGTCCAGGTCTTAAATCTCCTACATTCTGATTATACAACCCTGTAATGCTACTTTTAGATGCCTGGGATCCATCAAGATTCACCATACGCTGTCCATTCTTTTCATATGATCCCTGTACACTAACCTGAGGCTCAGCAGTGCAATATTTCTCTATTGCCTCAATTTTCTCACTAATTATCTTCACATGGTCCACTACATGCTTCAGCTGGTTATCTACATGCTGTCTGCACTCCATCACTATTCCCTCACTAATCTTCAGCTGGTTCTCTACATGCTTCACCTGGTTATCTAGATGCTGTCTGAACTCCATGACCTTATTGCTTACCTCACACTTCTGCTGCTGTAGCACAGCATATACTTCCTTCTTCAATTGCTGCTCTTCCTTCATTTCCCCCATGAAAGCATCCAGCTGTCCTTGTATCCTTAATTGTAATTCCCATTGTTGCTCCTGTAATGTCTTCTGAAGCTGTTCATATCGTTCTTTCTGTTCTTCATTCTGTGCTTGTAATTGTTGTTTGAGTTCTTTCTGTCCCTCATTCTGTGCCTGCAGTTGTACACTTTGTGCTTGTAATTGTTCTTTAAGTTCTTCCTGACCTTCATTCTGGGCCTGCAATTGCACACTTTATGCTTGCAACAGTTCTTTAAGCACCTTTCTTTTGTGCCTGTAATTGTCCACTTTGGGCCTGTAATTGTTCTTGGAGTTCTTTCTTTGAAGCCTGTAATAGCTTCACAATTGCAGCCAGGGACACATCCTCCTCCTGCCCAGCTTGGGATCTTGTCTGCACGCATCCAGCTTCCATGTCGAAGGTTAGCCTCACTGCAATCCCGGAATAATTGACACTTTTGACACCTGTGTTACGTCATCGTCCCTCACTGCCACAGACTCCAACAGCATTAGTTCAGTACTGGAAGAACATTGCCCAGTGAGTTGTGCTTCCAGTGGTCAGCCTTTAGGTGTTCAGTACACAGGATCAGCTCAGGCATCATAAATGAACACTAGCTTCTTTAGTTCACTGTCTTTATTTTCCAAATAATTACACTTAAAGCTTTCCAATTTCACTTCACTATTCTCACAAGCACTGGAGCTATACAAACTTTACTAACTGCAAATACAGTAAATGCTTGACAAGATTTTACTATTGTCACAAGTTCTGATAATGTACAAACTTCAATAAGTCTTCACTATTTGCCAACAACACATCACTGTTTTCACAAGTACCAAAAATATACAAACTGCACTGACACTGCACTACACTGAAACTGAACTGAAAACCGACTGAACTTCCTCTGGTCTCTTCCCGAACCTTATATAAGCTAACATTACTCGAGAAACTTCTAGTACAAACTCGACGGGGCCACAGTTAATAATCACCAACTAGGAGGCATCAAAACATGTCAGAGTTTTCTTACATTACATCACACTGTAAATTATTTAGCATACAGACCCAAATCAAATTGCACAATTTAACAAGCAATCATATAAATAAAACATCATAGAAAAAAAGAGCACAAAAATTAATGCAAAACTTACGAAATAACTACGCTCACAAACAACATGCAAACTGGCAACTCTGACTCACACCGAAGCTACGGTAAGCAGCAGGAAATGTCGAGAAGCTCCTTGACTACCTAACTGGCAAATCTCGCTTCTTAACATAACTAAACAGAACTACTCAGTCTGACGAGGGTACACATGCACTCACACCATCTCTCCCATGCCCCCCATCCCCTTTGCCCAGGGGCCGAGGTGACAGTAAACCCCGAACATTAGTCCCCGCACATCTCATCAACGATGATGTAGCTTCCGCCTAATTCATTTACGAAAGTCACCATAAAGGGTAAATTGAAGAATGGTGCTGTTCTTGTCTTAAAAGTATTATGTAAAGTGAAAGGATTCACAGTGGAAAACGCCTTATGTCAGGTGAATAACAATGGGGAAACTCATGTGTTCCTAATTAATCAGGTGAATGGAGATGTGCAGATAAGAAGGGGACTTGTATATGCAATTTAGAGACATGTCTGCTCCTATATGGGAAATAACTATAGCTGGAACTTCAAGTGAGATAAAATCAGTGGACAGAGAATGCATAAAGGAGAGTTTCATTCACTCAGGAAATTTTGATGTGGAAAAAGATCTACTAGATTAATTACAAAAACACCGACAAACTGTACCATTAACTGGAGAATAATTAGGGTGTACTAACGTGATTAAACACAAGATTAACGTACACCAGGACACACAACCAATATAAGTACCAGCGTATAGAGTAGCACACTCACAACATACCTTTGCAAATCAGTATATTGATGAAATGCTAAAACTGGGTATTATTGAGCCATCAGTCTCCCCGTGGAATGCCCCATTATTTTTCGTGCCTAAACGACACGGAGAAATGAGTGCGGTAGTAGATTACTGTAAATTAAACCAACACACAATCCCAGACCGGTTCCCTGTGCCATTGTTAAGTGACGTCTTGCAGAGTATTGGACCAGAAAATAATGTATTTTCCACAATCAATTTGCTTAATTGCTATTACCAAATAACCACTGATCAAGAGTCACGCAGATACACTGTTTTCTCCACAAATACAGGACATCACCAATATACACAAATAACGATGGAGTTAAGGACAGCGCCAGGCACATTCCAACGATTAATGAATTATGTATTGTCTTAAATGCCAGGAAATGGAATATTTGTCTATTTGGAAGACATCATAATTGCAGCACAAACAACAGATGAACACCTACAGAAATTAGACCAGTTCCTACACAAGTTAGCCAATGCTAGTTTGAAAATTAAGTTGTCTAAATGCAAATTTTGCTTTAAGGAAATAAAATTCTTTGGCCATAGACTAGATGAAGAGGGGATCCACACATCCGAGGACAAAATACAGGCAGTAAAGGATTTCCCTGAACCCACAAATGTAGATGAAGTGAGAAAATTTTTAGGTCTGGCGGGCTATTACAGACCTTTCGTAATTCAATTCTCTCATATAGCAGAACCATTATTCCATCTACCGAAAAAAGATGCAGTATTCCAGTGAGGAGAAGAACAAAAATTAGCATTTAATGAATTAAAATATAAACTTACAGGTGTACCTTGCTTGGCCGATCCTTATTTCACAAAACCACTTTTCTTTCCGTTACAGGTGGCTTTACATTGAGTGACAAGCCAAATGGTTTCCTGTAAGCCAAGAAACCATTTACAACGCTGGGTGGTAACCATATAACCAAATCATACGTGCTCCCTACGTGTTAAGTGGGTTGGTGGAGGGTTAGTGCCCCTCCCTGTAAAACAAATAACTCAAGAGTCAAATGGCCACCCCGTACGGGATTATGGCGTCTGGCAATAGATAGATAGATAGATTTATAATTTGCACAGATGCATCTCCTAAAGGATTAGGGGCCGTATTGATGCAAGAAGGTAAGCTTGGGAAAAAAATCAACCAACTGCATTCGCTAGCAGACAAATAAAAGGTGCAGAGAAAAATTATTGCACTATAGACCTTGAGGCACTTGCAGTGGTCTTTGCATTACAAAAGTTTCGAGATTGGTATATGGTTATGAAATTCACCTATTCACCGACCATAAACCGCTCATGGGCTTGTTCCAAGAACAACTCTATGGGAGGAGAGCAAGATGGAAATGTACAGTTGAAAACTATAATGTACATTAGGATTATAACTTTTTTACAACCTTACGTTCCTGTACCTCAAGTCGATGAACTTTTGCTTAAAGACAAAGGAAAAATCCCTTATTCTTCTAAGTAAAAAAAAAAAAAAAAAAAGTCACCCCGAAATTTTAAAAATTCGATTTTTGAGGGTGTAAATTACATATACAATAATAATAATAATAATAAAAGAGCTTATACAAATGCATTAACATTTAAAATCACTGTTTATTACCTAGAATAAATCTAAGTTGCAGTTTAGCATTTTTACCGGGCTAATGTATGGCCCGGCCTGCACTATAGGTGCAGGAAATCTACGAACGAATGAACGTTCGGCTTTGTTAATGCAGGCAGCATAAAGTTCCTGCATCACTTTGATTGCATATTCTGCACACTGATTACTTCTTGGTATCTTGAGTAAGGATGGCACCTGCTTCTAGTGATTCTGCAATGAGTTTAGTGTTTTTTTTGTAAAGTTTCAATATTTCTGACAAGTTCTTGAAGTCATTTTCATTGTACGTCTGATTAGTAAACCAGTACTCTGCCCATTCATACGAAATGAATCTGCATATCTTCTCCAAAGCCTTCCTTTTTGTAGGTATAAAAATGAATGCAAGGATATCGAGAATTGCTCTTGAATTCCATCTCGCGTTACTGATATTTGGAATTTTGTGAAAGTTAATCAAAGGAAAATGCCCTTTTTCTTCAAAGAATCTAAACACCCGTGTTAAATGGTACAAAAACTTCATGTCATCTCTCCATCCTGACTTATCGAGGATCTTTTCTGTTCCACTAACAAATTGTGATTTTTATTTTTCATAATTATTTAGTTGAGACACAAATGGATATTCGATGTTTGGAGAATTGGTGTTAGCGCCAAGTTCTTCGTCCATCTCCAAACGGAGAATCCTGTCCAGAATGTGATGCTGATAACCAATATACTGTGGTTTGTTGAAACACTAATTCGAGAACATTTGTTGTAATCTGAAAACAACTCCACTTTTTTCCCCAGTGTTAAAGCTAGTTGTATCACCAAATGATCATTTTTATTGCATGCCATAAGTTGTATTCATCAATAACTTGTGCAGTTCCTTCAGCAATAGTTTCAGCCTTGCCATTTTCCAAATGAAATGCATCCAATTTTATTTCGGTTCTTTCATTTTTAAGCAGTACTACCTGGTACTCATTTGCATCAGTCCGCATTCCAACGAAATGTAAAGACCATGTTTCCAATTGTAACTTTTCAATCATTTCCTCCTTCATTGTAGCAGCCTCTTTGTATATTGACTTGTAAATTGCTGCTTGACTTGGAGCCAAAATGTCAATACCATCATGTGACAATTGTTTGCATATTTTAGCAGCTTTATTTGTCGATACTCCAGCGTATGTCGCTGTCAGTTGCAACATTACTTCTGTTGTGTTGTCTGGTTGGTGGATGATTAGTCTCATCTTCATCCTTATATTTGATGTCATCAGATTCAGTGCAATTAGCACTAGATGAAAGATCACAAGATGTTGATGGTAATATAGGTTCATCAGGCAGTTTTTGTCTTTTTGAAGGGTGAATGGTTTCCTTACTTGGAACTTGACCTGTTAAGTACCCCACTTCTCCTTTGCTTTGCACTTGTAGTTGGTAGAGTTGTTTATCTTCAGTGCATAACCATTGACCATTTATTTTTGTGATATCAAAAAGTTTATTTAGGGCATTATATTTTCCCCTCTTGAAACATCATCGTAAGATTTCAGCACCTTGTCAAGCTTTTTTTGTATTGCTTGATCTGACAAATGTGGAAAGTTCAATTTATTCTCCCATAATTTTGTAACTTTTGGAAATTTCGACTATTCCTTCTTTTCTAAATTTGATTTTTGCTCCAAGAAACTGGTAACGTCCAACAACTTGCATTTGGTTTGGCATTCTGCATTTTTCTTCTAATGAAGATTCTTCTAAAGGCACAATTCCTCTTCTTCTATGTAACTCCTGGAACCACACCATATTATTGGTCCAGACATCCTTGTTCTTCTTTACGATAGTATCAGTTCTTTTGTGCGACATCATGCTTACCTGAAAAACAAAAATATTAAATATATAAAAGTTACAAACTGAGTAATTATCATGCTGACTGTTCACCTGCAAATTGTGAAGATAACCATTAGATGCTGAAAACTGCATCCCGTTTTATAATATTTAGATTATTATACAATGTTCTAAACAATGTTAAACCATACTAGAACGTTACAAACTTCTAGAAAGTTCTAGACAGTTCTAAAATCTTCTGTGCAAGTCTATAGTGTTATAAAAATATATATATAAAGAATAAAAATGTGATAAAACTTGCGTGTGGTAATGTCTAATATATGGTAATCCATTTTTTTATTTGGAGGTGACCTTTTTTTTTTTTTAATGAGAGAAATAAGGGCTTTTTTCTTTGTTTTTAAACAAAATTCATCAATTTATGATACAGGCCACCTTTTTTGAAAAAAAAAAAAAAAAAGAATCATAAAGTCATAACCCTAACCCTGGGGTACTATTTTTTTTTTTTTTTAACAAAATCACTAAAAGTGGGTATATTATACCAGACATTGGAAAATAGGGGAAAAAAATAGTAAATATGCATATCTACTCAAATTAACAATTACTCACTAAAGTTAATGCACCTTACTATTATTAAGCCTAATATTAATTCTTAACTCATACAGATAAGGTACGAATTTAGGAGAAAAAAAAAAATCTTGAAAAAGCAAAAAAAAAAAAAAAAAAAAATCAAACATTTGAGAAGTTTTTGGAAAAATTTCACAAAAAAAATAAATAAAAATGGCACCATCAATATCAACCAAACTTCCCCAAACCCTTCCCAGGTATGCTGCCTCTGCTCACAGGGGGTCACCAGTACCCAGTCCATGCACAAACTGTAGGGAAGAGAGGTGGCCATAACACAGAACTTGGGTATATCACATGATCATAGAAAACTCCAGGGTGCAGAGCGGAGTGACATGACCTACATCTGTCAGGGCTCGGGACAGACAGAAGCTATTGAGGATACCAGCTGCCTGCCTGCACAATAACACCGCATAATGCGCATGACGTCATGGCACTCGGGTATAGTATACCCATGTTCAGTGTTCTAGGGCTAATGTACATATTCACTCCATCCAAGGCAAAATAAATTTAGTCGCCGATGCACTATCTAGGAACCCGATGACAATTCATGTCGCGACATTAGGTCTCGAGGAAAACATCCCAAACTATGATGAAATCTCAAAAGCACAGAGACTTGATCCAACATGATCTAAAGTTATATACAGGCTGGAAAGTGGTGAGGACATACAAGTACCCAAGCTACATATACCACTCGAACAATTCGCAGTAGTCAATAATGCCTTATATAGGATCAACTCAGGACAACCAAACCATAGAAAAATTAATAAACAGTTAGTGGTGCCTAATGAAATGATACCTCACGTATTAAGGATGATACACGATAGTCCACATGCAGGACATCCTGGCAGGGACAGGACGGTTAGACAAGCCCGGATGTTATACTACTGGCTATGGTTACGAAAAGATATATACAATAATATAGATGGCTGTGAGTCATGTGCGAGACACAAAGGCTACTTGTTAACACTTGCACCTATAGGGAAATATCCTGTACCTAACCAACCATGGGACGTTGTCGCTGTTGACTTATTTAAGTTACCCTTACTTTACAATAATAATCAATATCTCTTCTTTGCTACAGATCATTTCTCAAGAAGTGTGACTTTAGTCCCAATTAAGGATAAGACAGCAGAAACAGTGGCAAGGGCAATCATAAATAACGTCATAATGTTATGTAGGTTCACTACCCCGAATGTATTAATATGTGATATTGGAGGTGAATTTAATCCTGAAATCTTGCAGGACTCTAAAATATCATAACACAATGCATAATAGCTAGTAATGTATATATGTAATGTGGAGGTAAAATGAAAGTTATGCCTAGGGAGAAAAGGAAATAACGTTCGCACATTCTCAGTTAGGAATATCAAAACACAGCAAAGTGTGACGCTGGATGGCAAGTCTCCAGGCTCGGGAAGGTTCCACACACCCGTGCCCTTACACGTGACACAACCAGTCATTTACAGGAGAAATGGGAGAACCAGGTTAGAAGGGGTTTAGAAGAGAATAGAGACACGGCGAGGACAGGAGGAAGGAGCGCGCGGGGTTAGCCAGTATAAAACCGCTCTCACCTCAGTACTGCTCTTGTGAGATACTATTGCTCACCTCAGTATTACTCTCGAGATATTCCCTTTGAAGAAAATAAACTGCAATCAAACCCCAGACGCATCTTTATCTTTCTCCTGCCATCTATGACAAGTACAACTAACATTCTCTCTTTTCGTAAAATCCCTGCAAATCAACACACTGTTACAATAGCTCGGCGACGACTACGATATATTACATTTACAGTCACGATCTTTATTGCTAAACCTCCACTAGCGCGTTTACTTTGGCCTGATAAATATCCCTAACTTCTTTTAGCTCGGTTGATGGCCAAGGGGGTTAATCTGTCTAGTGACCAAGGAGACTCATCCCTGTCTCATAGCCTTGACTCTGTGAATTCCATGCAACCACTACTTAGTATTCAAGGTGTGAAAATGACTCAGCTCCATCAGATGAACCAAAAAAAAGCGACTGCAGTATAACGGCCTTGACCTGTCTTGAGATTCTGAGGACACCAAATTACAAGGCCAATATTATAAAACTCTGCCCAGATTTCACAGTCATGCCACGTGGCTGGTGGCTGGCATATATTGTAACACGCTGACGTCACAGCTGCATGATCTCACACTGGACAGAGGTTGTTTTTAGATGACAATATCCAAGGTCACTTCTCAAGGCCTTGGTAATATCTCTGCAAAATCCGACCACAGTGACGCGCATATAATCACTCCGTGAGCTGTATTAACGGAATACAATTATCGCTTCATGACCTTCTCCTTATTTACTCTTTCTCCCGTTCTTATTAATAATCTCTATTCCTCCGTTCTTCTTCTTCGCGTCCTCCTCCTCCTCTTCCTCCTCGTCCCCATCCACCTCCTCTTCCTCGTCCTCCTCTATCATCACCATCACCATCGTCAGCTTCTTTTCATGAACCTCCAATGTTTTGTACCTATTTATAGGTCAACTGTATAATGTTACACCTTTCTCCTCTCCCTTCCAGTGTTCTAGGAAATGCGAATCAAACCACAACCCAAGTGCTAGGCAGCAAGATCTCAACGCCACTACAGCCTGATATTCCAGCCCCTCACGCCTTCTCCCTTCAACCCATTCACCCCGAGAACGATATTTATATTTAATTGTATCTACCTATTGACGATTTTTTTTTTTTTTTCAGCTTAAGAGATGCTTTTCGAAGTGGACGGGATGGACAGCCCGCATTCCCGTCTGTTAACGAAGCTCCCTAGAACCTCTTCCTAAGTGAATTGTTTGGGTTATAATACGTTACTATTCTCTTACGTTTTGCTTAAATCATTCTAATATCGTCATACTCTGCATAACCAAGATACAAAGTGATATTAACCAGCCAGATCCAAAAATAAATCGCTGAGAAGGAGGTGCTAGGGAGCTTCCTTGAACTACGAGAAAACGGGACATGAGGGTCTTCCTGATTTTAGTAAGTTCGTTTGGTGTTGTCAAGAATGAACAAAAAAATATATATCATCGGAATGAAGGGCCATTCGCCATATAAAAGAAGCGGGGAATACGTGGGTAATCCCTTTTCTTCCCCCCCATCCTTGGCAAGAAAGAAAACGTATAGGGGTGTGTACATCATTACATTATAAACTTACATAGTGATATAGTCTGTTCGTTTTAAGTTGGCCTATAATTGCCATCTCTCCGTCTTGATTAGCTGATCTGTAACAGGAGATTAGCACTTTAATATGATGCTAGTCACGAAAAAGTTCCATGAAAAGGATGTAGAGCCGTAGCACTGTCTTTTTCTGCCACTGACCTACGACCGATAATTTGCATAGGACGAAAATTTGGGCCAAGTTAAAGTGAATGATCTATGCCAACACTGAGTGAGGGTTCTTTAAAAAATGGCTAAAAAAACTCAAACTTAACCAGACCAGCCATGTAATATCAGAACACACACACACACACACACACACACACACACACACACACACACACGTAGCTAAATCAATCGGCTATATCTTCAAGAAACTTTATGTGTTCATTTTTCTTTTACTAGAGAGTAATTCCGGAGGTTTTAAATGCGCGTAAGCAGAATTGTGAGAGCGGAGGGTGGGGGAAGTTCCAGTAAGTAAATTAATATCCTCATCTCAGAACTTTGATACGGAGAGAGAGAGAGAGAGAGAGAGAGAGAGAGAGAGAGAGAGAGAGAGAGAATGATTTTACGAAAATATTTTTTAACCGTCCCCTCCCCTCGGGTATTGTTTTCACTCGGATTTTTGTCTGTCTGTCTGTCTGTCAACAATTTTAAGCGAAAACTACTGGGGCGATTATGACCAAAATTACAGGGATGCAGGGCTATGACCTTTTTATCACTTGATTAAATTTTGGGCCAAATTTGGCCAAGGCCGAGGATGTAGGCCCCAAAAATGAATGAGAAAAAAAATCGTTTTTTCGCCATAACTCCTTTCAAATTCGTCATTTCGACATGAATCTAA
This sequence comes from Coenobita brevimanus, assembly GCF_032717465.1. NCBI lineage: Eukaryota > Metazoa > Arthropoda > Malacostraca > Decapoda > Coenobitidae > Coenobita > Coenobita brevimanus. The sequence goes on along the minus strand of NC_137024.1, from coordinate 4,758,498 downwards.
AACCTAAAGGTGCATCTTTCAAATCTACATCCTATAACATGCCTTATTACATCAAGGGGGGTCACCCCGACAGCTAGCGATCGGGAGGTCAATGTCAGGTGAGTCGACCCTAAAATTGTAAATTGGCATAAAATCGTCAATTTTCACCCTATTTACTCGAAACTTATATGTGACGTCTTTGACTAGAAATCCTGTTGTGTTTATACGTTAGCACTAAAATGACTGTCAGAGACGGGTTTGCTGTGCCTTGGCACCGCTTCCTGTTTAATACTTGAAGGGTTATGTCGAAATATAGTTATTACATGCTGAATATTATGCCCACTGGGAAGCATGGTAAGGGGGTTTACAGGCAGTCGAAGAAGAAGAAGTTGATGATGATGATGATGATGATGAAAATATACAGCTACGCCTCCATTTCGTGTGGTGTATGAGTGGAGGCAGTGGCGGGAGGCCTGGGTTCTGGCAGGGTCAGTGGAATGATAGACAAATTGTGTCCCTGGAGAAACCGTAGCCACAGAGAAGCTTAATCCATTTCTTCGATAAAAACAAGTCCTCGTGAGAGTTTATAATTTTTCGGAAATGATTTTGTGTTGTTGTTGTTTTTTCGCATTAATATTCATTCTTGTTTTGTTGTAAAGTGCTCTGTGGCTGTATGAATGAGGAATGTAAACAGGGATTCTCAAACGAAAGTTTGGATCAAGACAGTTTACGACTGTGTGTGTGTGTGTGTGTGTGTGTGTGTGTGTGTGTGTGTGTGTGTGTGTGTGTGTGTGTGTGTGTGTGTGTGTGTGTGTGTGTGTGTGTGTGTGTGTGTGTGTGTGTGTGTGTGTGTGTGTGTGTATGCGAGCACTCAACAGGGGGCCGGTGCTCGGCAAGGCACAGTAGAGCGAAGCCCGGGATGGCAGGCGGTGGTGGTGCGGTGTTCACTCCCTCCTCCTTACCAGGATTAAGGTAACCACTGTATTTTATGTAACGGCTGAGAAAGTGAAAGAAAAATGAGAGACTAAATGAAAATGGATGATAGAATACGAGGGTATTACACTATAAGTAATCAAAGTCAGCCTGTAATATTCCAGTGTAGGACATAAACCTGTCCCACACGTTCACTTATCCCAGTCTTGTGCTGTTTGTTTCATGTCCAGAATCCCAAGATCTCTAACGAGTTTTCTGTCTTCATCGCTTACTCTTTTATTTTTATCTGGGATCCTGTATCTCCTGTAGTTATTTTATATTTCATTACACCATCTAGTTGCTGGTCTTGCTCTTGGTCTTCTTGAATTAGTTGTTACCAAGTTTGTTGCTTTAATTGTCCATATGTTGCGTCTTCTACAAATGTTTCCCGCTCACTGCCTTTTCTTCTTTTTAATTTATTTTATCACGTCCTTTACTTCAGCTCGTTTTCTAATTCAAGCTGATTCTTTCCTCTCTTTCTGGTGACATGGGGACAGCCGAATTTAGGAGTGGGCAAAATGGGCAGCTGCCCATGGGCCTCCACAACCTGGGGGCCTCCACACATTCAATGTGATTTTATTATCAGTTATTATTATTATTATTGTTGTTGTTGTTGTTGTTATTATTACTTTAAATATTTGTGTAATGACAGAAATGAAAATTTTGAGTTTACCTTTATCGATTTTATCACGGAAAACTACCACCAGTCCAGAGGTCCGGAAAGAAAGCATATCATATAGTTACCCCTTAAACCTTGAAAACTTGAAGTTTTCTATGAAACATTTTATTTTTTGTCTATCTCTATCTATCTATCTATCTATCTATAGCCCGACGCCCTAATCCCGCAAAGGGTGGCCACAGACAAAACGCCTCCAAGTCGCTCTGTCACCCACCATTTGACTACCTTCCCCCCAACTCACTCCCCCTCCCTCATATACCTCTCAACTCCATCCCTCCACCTCATACTCGGTCTACCTCTCCCTCTCCCTCCCTCCACCTCACCTACATACACCCTCTTAGTCAGTCTTTCATTCTCCATTCTCTTCACATGTCCAAATCACCTCAGTGTATTTCTCCTAATCTTCTCAACCACATCCACATCCACCCCACAGCGTTCCTTCACTTCTTCATTCGTCAACCTGTCCCTCCACGTCACTCCACATGCTCCTCTCAAGTAACTCATTTCCACTGCTCTCACTCTTGACTTGTTCCCCTCTTGCAAGGTCCATGCCTCGCTTCCATACGTCAGGGTAGGGATCACAATACTATCATGCAGTGACTTCTTAACTTCCATACTCACCTCCCTATTTCTCATCACTGCTTTCAGTGTACCAACAACCTTCCTTCCCTGCTGTACCCTTTCACGCACTTCATCCCCCAAAGTTCCATCCTTACTCATCACACTACCCAAGTACTTGAATGCACTCACATTCTCCATATCCTCACCATCCAACCTCACTGCACACTCTGTGACTTCGTTCCTCTCAAACACCATAACTTTACTTTTGTTTACATTAATTTTCAGATTCCTCCTCCTACACACTGTCCCAAATTCATTCACCAAACCTTGCAACTCCCATTCATCTTCACTCAACAGTACTGTATCATCAACAAACAGCAGCACCGGAAGCTTCCAAATCTCACCCTCATTCATTAGAGCCACCCCCACATCCACTGCCCTACCCTGCACCTCCTTTACAACCCCATCCATGTATATATTAAACAGCCATGGAGACATCACACAACCCTGTTTCAGTCCCACATTGAGATCAAAGAACTCACTCAGCTCACCATCCACTCGCACCGTAGCCCTAGCTCCCTCGTACATACTCAGATTCAACTGACTCTGTGTCGCTTAGGCTATATTAGACTGGTACTTTCACTGTAATATTTTATATATTTATAATCTGCTTGGAACATGAACGAATATGAGAATTTCAATTAGAATATATATATATATATATATATATATATATATATATATATATATATATATTTCTAATTGAAATTCTCATATTCGTTCATGTTCCAAGCAGTTTATAAATATATAAAATATTACAGTGAAAGTACCAGTCTAATATAGCCTAAGCGACACAGAGTCAGTTGAATCTGAGTATGTACGAGGGAGCTAGGGCTACGGTGCGAGTGGATGGTGAGCTGAGTGAGTTCTTTGATCTCAATGTGGGACTGAAACAGGGTTGTGTGATGTCTCCATGGCTGTTTAATATATACTTGGATGGGGTTGTAAAGGAGGTGCAGGGTAGGGCAGTGGATGTGGGGGTGGCTCTAATGAATGAGGGTGAGATTTGGAAGCTTCCGGTGCTGCTGTTTGCTGATGATACAGTACTGTTGAGTGAAGATGAATGGGAGTTGCAAGGTTTGGTGAATGAATTTGGGACAGTGTGTAGGAGGAGGAATCTGAAAGTTAATGTAGAAGCAGAAAGTAAAAAGGATTATGGTGTTTGAGGAGGAATGAAGTCACAGAGTGTGCAGTGAGGTTGGATGGTGAGGATATGGAGAATGTGTGAGTGCATTCAAGTACTTGGGTAGTGTGATGAGTAAGAAGGATGGAACTTTGGGGGATGAAGTACGTGAAAAATTGTACAGCAGGGAAGGAAGGTTGTTGGTTACACTGAAAGCAGTGATGATAAATAGGGAGGGTGAGTATGGAAGTTAAGAAGTCTTTGCATGATGGTATTGTAGTCCCTATCCTGACGTATGGAAGCGAGGCATGGACCTTGCAAGAGGGGAACAAGTCAAGAGTGAGAGCAGTGGAAATGAGTTACTTGAGAGGAGCATGTGGAGTGACGTGGAGGGACAGGTTGACGAATGAAGAAGTGAAGGAACGCTGTGGGGTGGATGTGGATGTGGTTGAGAAGATTAGGAGAAATACACTGAGGTGGTTTGGACATGTGAAGAGAATGGAGAATGAAAGACTGACTAAGAGGGTGTATGTAGGTGAGGTGGAGGGAGGGAGGAAGGGAGAAGAATCAGACCAAGGATGAGGTGGAGGGATGGAGGTTAGAGGAATTATATGAGGGGAGGGGGTGAGTTGGGGGGAGGGTAGTCAAAGGGTGGGTGACGGAGCGGCTTGGGGGCGGGTTGTCTGTGGCCGGCCTTTGCGGGATTAGGGCGTCAGACTTATAGATAGATAGATAGATAGATAGAGATAGACAAAAAATAAAATGTTTCTTAGAAAACTTCAAGTTTTCAAGGTTCAGAAATTAACTATATGATAATAACTCTTTCCGGACCTCTGGACTGGTAGTAGTTACTATTAATAAAATCGATAAAGGTAAACTCAAAATTTTTATTTCTGTCCTTACACAAATATTTAAAGTAATAATAATAATAACAACAACAACAACAATAATAATAATAATAATAATAATAATAATAATAATAATAACTGATAATAAAATCACATTGAATGTGTGGAGGCCCCCAGGTTGTGGAGGCCCCTGGGCAGCTGCCCACTTTGCCCACTCCTAAATCTGGCTGTCCCTATGTCACCAGAGAGAGAGGAAAGAATCAGCTTGAATTAGAGAACGAGCTGAAGTAAAGGACGTGATAAAATAAATTAAAAAGAAGAAAAGGCAGTGAGCGGGAAATATTTGCCAAGGGCGCAACATATGGACAATTAAAGCAACAAAATTGGTAAAAACTAATTCAAGAAGACCAAGAACAAGACCAGCAACTAGATGAATTGTAATGAAATAAAAAATAACTTCAGGAATTACAGGATCCCAGATAAAATTATAAGAGTAAGCATTGAAAGACAGAAAACTCGTTAGAGATCTTAAAAGTTATGGACATGAAACAAACAGCACCAAGACTGGGATAAGTGAACGTGTGGAACAGGTTACATGTCCTACACTGGAATATTACTGAGCTGACTTTGATTGCTTATAATGTATGTACCCTCGTATTCTATCATCCATTTTCATTTTAGTCTCTCATTTTTCTGTGCTTTCTCAGCCGTTACATAAGATACAGTGGTTTGCTTAATCCTGGTAAGGAGGAGGGAGTGAACACTGCACCACCACCGCCTGCCATCCCGGGCTTCAACTCTACTGTGCCTTGCCGAGCACCAGCCGCATGTTGAGTGCTCGCATACACACACACACACACACACACACACACACACACACACACACACACACACACACACATACACACACACACACACACACACACACACTTTTACACACACACACACACACACACACACACACACACACACAGTCGTAAGCTTTGTCTTGATCCAAACTTTCGTTTGAGAATCCCTGTTGTTCTCATTCCTTACAACCACAGAGCACTTTACAACAAAACAAGAATGAATATTAGTACGAAAAAAAAAAAATGCAACGCAAAATCACATTTTCGAAAAATTATAAACTCTCACGAGGACTTGTTTTTATCGAAGAAATGGATTAAGCTTCTCTGTAGCTACCAGTTTACTCCAGGGACACAATTTGTCTATCATTCCACCTGACCCTGCCAGAACCCAGGCCTCCCGCCACTGCCTCCACTCATACACCACACGAAATGGAGGCGTAGCTGTAATAACATCATCATCATCATCATCATCATCATCATCATCATCAGCTTCTTCTTCGACTGCCTGTAAAACCCTCTTCATATGCTTCCCAGTGGGCATAATATTCAGCATGTAATAACTATGTTTCGACACTTAACCCTTCAAGTATTAGAAAACGAGGAAGCGGTGCCAAGGCACCAACAAACCCGTCTCTGACAGTCATTTAAGTGCTAACGTATAAACACAACAAGGATTTCTAATTCAAAGACGTCACATATAAGTTTCAGCGAGTAAATAGAATTGAAAATTGACGATTTTATGCGCAATTTACAATTTTAAGAGATCGACTCACCTGACGACTTACTCCCCGATCGCTAGCTGTCAGGGGTGATTTTATGATGTAAGCAAGGCATATTGCGGATGTAGATTTGAAAGATGCACCTTAAGGTTTTAGATTCATGTCGAAATGACGAATTTGAAAGGAGTCTATTTATCTATCTATCTATTGCCAGACGCCTCAATCCCGTTTGGGGTGGCCACAAACAAATCGCCTCCAAGTCGCCCTGTCCCCCGCCATTTCACTGCCCTGCTCCCAACGCACACCCTCCTCTCTCATATACCTCTCCACCCCATCCCACCATCTCATCCTCGGCCTCCCCCTCCCTCTTCCCCCCTCCACCTCACTCACATACACTCTCTTCGTCAGTCTTTCACCCTCCATCCTCTCCACATGGCCAAACCACCTCAGTGTGTTCCTCATAACGCTTCCTATCACATCCACATCCACACCACAACGCTCCTTTATATCCTCATTCGTCAGCCTGTCTCTCCATGTGACTCCACAGGCTCCTCTTAAATAACTCATTTCCACTGCTCTCACTCTTGACTTGTGTTGAAAGGAGTTATGGCGAAAAAACGATTTTTTTCTCATTCATTTTTGGGAACCCTACATCCTCGGCCTTGGCCAGAATTTGACCCAAAATTTAATCAAGTGATAAAAAGGTCTTAGCCCCTGCATCCCTGTGGTATGGTCATAATCGCTTCAGTAGTTTTCGCTTTAGGTATTGACAGACAGACAGACAGACAAAAATCCGAGTGAAAACAATACCCGAAGGGGGAGGGGACGGTTAAAAAATATTTTCGTAAAATCATTCTCTCTCTCTCTCTCTCTCTCTCTCTCTCTCTCTCTCTCTCTCTCTCCGTATCAAAGTTCTGAGATGAGGATATTGAATTTACTTACTGGAACTTCCCCACCCTCCGCTCTTGCAGTTCTGCTTACGCGCCTTTAAAACCTCCGGAATTACTCTCTATTAAAGGAAAAATGAACACATAAAGTTTCATGAGGATATAGCCGATTGATTTAGCTATGTGTGTGTGTGTGTGTGTGTGTGTGTGTGTGTGTGTGTATGTGTGTGTGTGTGTGTGTGTGTGTGTGTGTGTGTGTGTGTGTGTGGGTGTGTGTGTGTGGGTGTGTGTGGGTGTTTATATTGTGGCTGGTTCAGGCTAAGTTTGAATTTTTTAGCCATTTTGTCAAGAATAAGCTCAGTCAGTGTTGGTAAGAGTTCATTCATTTTTAACTTGGCCCAAATTACCGTCCTATGTAAATTATCTCTCGTGGGTCAGTGGCAGAAAAAAGACAGTGCTACGGCTCTACATCCTTTTCTTAGAACTTTTTCGTGACTAACATCCATATTAAAGTGCTAATCTCCTGGCTGAATCCATTCTAATCAAGACTGTGAGATGGCAATTATGAGCCAACCCAAACGAACAGACTATATCACTATGTAAGTTTATAATGTAATGATGCTTTACACACCCCTATACGTTTTCTTTCTTGCCAAGGATGGGGGGAAGAGAAAAGGATTTACCCACGTATTCCCCGCTTCTTTTATATGGCGATTGTGGCACACTTCATTCCGATGATATATATTTTTTTGTTCATTCTTGAAAGCAACACCAAACGAACTTTACTAAAATCAGGAAGAACACTCATGTCCACGTATTCTCGTATTAGGTCAAGGAAGCTCCCTAGCACCTCTTCCTCAGTGATTTATTTTTCGACCCGCCTGGTTGATATCACTTTATATCTTGGTTATGCAGAGTATGAGGATATTGAATGATTTAAGCAAAACATAAGAGGATAAACATATTATAAGCCAAACAATTCGCTTAGGAGAAGACTTTTGAGGGAGCTTCGTTAACCGACGAGAATGCGGGCTTCTGTTCAACCCGTCCAGTTCGAAAAGCATCTCTTAAGCTGAAAAAAAAATCGTCAGTAAGTAGATGGAATTAAAGCTATAAATATCGTCCTCCGGGATGAATGGGTTAGTGAAGGGAGAAGGCGTGAGGGGCTGGAATATCAGACTTTCTGTAGTGGCGTTGAGATCTTGCTGCCTAGCACTTGGGTTGTGGTTTGATTCGCATTTCCTAGAGACACTGGAAGGAGAGAGGAGAAAGGTGTGACATTATACAGTTGACCTATAAGCTAGGTACAAACACTTGTTGGAGGTTCATAAGGAAGAAGAAGATGACGATGGTGATGGTGATGATAGAGGAGGGACGAGGAAGAGGAGGAGAATGGATGGGGACGAGGAGGAAGAGGGAGGAGGAGGACGCGAAGAAGAAGAACGGAGGAATAGAGATTATTAATAAGAACAGGAGAAGAGAGTAAATAAGGAGAAGGTCCATGAAGCGATAATTGTATTCCGTTAATACAGCTTACTGAGTGATTATATGCGCGTCACTGTGGTCGGATTTTGCAGAGATATTACTAAGGCCTTGAGAAGTGACCTTGGATATTGTCATCTAAAAACAACCTCTGTCCAGTGTGAAGATCCACTGCAGCTGTGACATCAGCGTGTTCTATATATGCCAGCCACCAATACCACGTGGCGTGACTGTGAAAATCTGGGCAGAGTTTTATAATATTGGCCTTGTAATATGGTGTCCTCAGAATCTCAAGACAGGTCAAGGCCGTTATACTGCAGTCGTTTTTTTTTTTTTTGTTCATCTGATGGAGCTGAGTCATTTTTCACACCTTGAATACTAAGCTAGTAGTTGCATGGAATTCACAGAGTCAAGGCTATGGAGACAGGGATGAGTCTCCTGAAGGTCACTAGACAGATTAACCCCCTTGGCCATCCAACCGAGCTAAAAGAGAAGTTAGGGATATTTATCAGGCCAGAAGTAAACGCGCTAGTGAAGGTTTAGCAATAAAGATCGTGACTGTAAATGTAATATATCGTAGTCGTCGCCGAGCTATTGTAACAGTGTGTTGATTTGTAGGGATTTTACAGAAAAGAGAGAATGTTAGTTGTACTTGTCGCAGATGGCAGGAGAAAGATAAAGATGCGTCCAGGGTTTGATTTGCAGTTTATTTTCTTCAAAGGGAATATCTCAAGAGTAATACTGAGGTGAGCAATAGTATCTCACAAGAGCAGTACTGAAGGTGAGAGCGGGTTTTATGCTGGCTTCAACCCCGCGCGCTCCTTCCTCCCTGTCCTCACCGTGTCTCTGTCCTCTCCCTAAACCCCTTCTAACCTGGTTCTCCCAGTTCTCCTGTAAATGGCTGGTTGTGTCACGTGTAAGAGGGCACGGGTGTGTGGAACGCTTCCCGAGACCTGGGGACTTGCCATCCAGCGTCACACTTTGCTGTGTTTGATATTCCTAACTGAGGAATGTGCGAACGTTATTTCCTTTCGCCCTAGGCCATAACTTTCATCTTACCTCCATATTACACATATATACTTTTTACCTAGCTATTATGCTGTGTTACATGATATTTTTAGGGTCCTGCAAAGATTTCAGGATTAAATTCACCTCCATTATCATATTAATACATTCGGGGTAGTGAACCTACATAATATTATGCAGCGTTACCTGTGATTGATCCTTGCCACTGTTTTCTGCTATATGTCTTATCCTTAATTGGGACTAAGAGTCACACTTCTTGAGAAATGATCTGTAGCAAAGAAGGAGATATTAATTATTATTTGTAAAGTAAGGGTAACTTAAATAAGTCAACCGCATGACAACGTCCCATGGTTGGTTAGGTACGGAGGATATTTCCCTATAGGTGCAAGTGTTAACAAGTAGCCTTTGTGCCTCGCACATGACTCACAGCCATCTATATTATTGTATATATCTTTTCGTAACCATAGCCAGTAGTATAACATCCGGGCTTGTCTAACCGTCCTGTCCCTGCCAGGATGTCCTGCATGTGGACTATCGTGTATCATCACTTAATACGTGAGGTATCATTTCATTAGGTACCACTAATTGTTTTATTAATTTTTCTATGGTTTGGTTGTCCTGAGTTGATCCTATATAAGGCATTATTGACTACTGCGAATTGTTCGAGTGGTATATGTAGCTTGGGTACTTGTATGTCCTCACCACTTTCCAGCCTGTATATAACTTTAGACCATGTTGGATCAAGTCTCTGTGCTTTTGAGATTTCATCATAGTTTGGGATGTTTTCCTCGAGACCTAATGTCGCGACATGAATTGTCGTCGGGTTCCTAGATAGTGCATCGGCGACTAAATTTATTTTGCCATGGATGGAGTGAATATGTACATTAGCCCTAGAACACTGAACATGGGTATACTATACCCAAGTGCCATGACGTCATGCGCATTATGCGGTGTTACTGTGGAGGCAGGCATCTGGTATCCTCAGTAGCTTCTGTCTGTCCCGAGCCCTGACTGATGTAGGTCATGTCACTCCGCTCTGCACCCTGGAGTTTTCTATGATCATGTGATATACCCAAGTTCAGTGTTATGGCCACCTCTCTTCCCTACAGTTTGTGCATGGACTGGGTACTGGTGACCCCCTGTGAGCAGAGGCAGAATACCTGGGAAGGGTTTGGGGAAGTTTGGTTGATATTGATGGTGCCATTTTTTTTTTTTTTTTTGTGAAATTTTTCCAAAAACTTCTCAAATGTTTGATTTTTTTTTTTTTTGCTTTTTCAAGATTTTTTTTTCTCCTAAATTCGTACCTTATCTGTATGAGTTAAGAATTAAAATTAGGCTTAATAATAGTAAGGTGCATTAACTTTAGTGAGTAATTGTTAATTTGAGTAGATATGCATATTTACTATTTTTTCCCCTATTTTCCAATGTCTGGTATAATATACCCACTTTCAGTGATTTTGTTAAAAAAAAAAAAAAATAGTACTCCAGGGTTAGGGTTATGACTTAATGATTTTTTTTTTTTTTTTCAAAAAAAGGTGGCCTGTATCATAAAAAATTGATGAATTTTGTTTAAAAACAAAGAAAAAAGCCCTTATTTCTCTCATAAAAAAAAAAAAAGGTCACCTGCAAATAAAAAAATGGATTACCATATATTAGACATTACCACACGCAAGTTTTATCACTTTTTTATTCTTTATATGTAGATTTTCGTAACACTATAGACTTGCACAGAAGATTTTAGAACTGTCTAGAACTTTCTAGAAGTTTGTAACGTTCTAGTATGGTTTAACATTGTTTAGAACATTGTATAATAATCTAAATATTATAAAACGGGATGCAGTTTTCAGCATCTAATGGTTATCTTCACAATTTGCAGGTGAACAGTCAGCATGATAGTTACTCAGTGTGTAACTGTTATATATATAATATTTTTGTTTTTCAGGTAAGCATGATGTCGCACAAAAGAACTGATACTATCGTAAAGAAGAACAAGGATGTCTGGACCAATAATATGGTGTGGTTCCAGCAGTTACATAGAAGAGGAATTGTGCCTTTAGAAGAATCTTCATTAGAAGAAAAATGCAGAATGCCAAACCAAATGCAAGTTGTTGGACGTTACCAGTTTCTTGGAGCAAAAATCAAATTTAGAAAAGAAGGAATAGTCGAATTTCCAAAGAAGTTACAAAATTATGGGAGAATAAATTGAACTTTCCACATTTGTCAGATCAAGCAATACAAAAAGCTTGACTAGGTGCTTAAATCTTACGATGATGTGTCAGGAGGGGAAAACATAATGCCCTAAATAAACTTTTTGATATCACAAAAATAAATGGTCAATGGTTATGCACTGAAGATAAACAACTCTACCACCTACAAGTGCAAAGCAAAGGAGAAGTGGGGTACTCAACAGGTCAAGTTGCAAGTAAGGAAACCATTCACCTTCAAAAAGACAAAAACTGCCTGATGAACCTATATTACCATCAACATCTTGTGATCTTTCATCTAATGCTAATTGCACTGAATCTGATGACATCAAATATAAGGATGAAGATGAGACTAATCATCCACCAACCAGACAACACAACAAAGTAATGTTGCAACTGACAGCGACATACGCTGGAGTATCGACAAATAAAGCTGCTAAAATATGCAAACAATTGTCACATGATGGTATTGACATTTTGGCTCCAAGTCAAGCAACAATTTACAAGTCAATATACAAAGAGGCTGCTACAATGAAGGAGGAAAATGATTGAAAAGTTACAATTGGAAACATGGTCTTTACATTTCGTTGGAATGCGGAGCTGATGCAAATGAGTACCAGGTAGTACTACTTAAAAATGAAAGAACCGAAATAAAATTGGATGCATTTCACATTTGGAAAATGGCAAGGCTGAAACTATTGTTGAAGGAGACTGCACAAGTTATTGATGAATACAACTTATGGCATGCAATAAAAATGATCATTTGCTGATACAACTAGCTTTAACACTGGGGAAAAAGTGGAGTTGTTTTCAGATTACAACAAATGTTCTCGAATCAGTGTTTCAACAAACCGCAGTATATTGGTTATCAGCATCACATTCTGGACAGGATTCTCCGTTTGGAGATGGACGAAGAACTTGGCGCTAACACCAATTCTCCAAACATCGAATATCCATTTGTGTCTCAACTAAATAAAGAATTATGAAAAACAAAATCACAATTTGTTAATGGAACAGAAAAGATCCTCGATAGAGTCAGGATGGAGAGATGACTTGAAGTTTTTGTACCATTTAACACGGGTGTTTAGATTCTTTGAAGAAAAAGGGCATTTTCCTTTGATTAACTTTCACAAAATTCCAAATATCAGTAACGCAAGGTGGAATTCAAAAGCAATTCTCGATATCCTTGCATTCATTTCTATACCTACAAAAGGAAGACTTTGGAGAAGATATGCAGATTCATTTCGTATGAATGGGCAGAGTACTGGTTTACTAATCAGATGTACAATGAAAATGACTTCAAAGAACTTGTCAGAAATACTGAAACACAAAAAAACACTAAACTCATTGCAGAATCACTAGAAGCAGGTGCCATCCTTACTCAAGATACCAAGAAGTAATCAGTGTGCAGAATATGCCATCAAAGTGATGCAGGAACTTTATGCTGCCTGCAAGAAACAAAGCCAAACTGCAACTTAGATTTATTCTAGGTAATAAACAGTGATTTTAAGTGTTAATGCATTTGTATAAGCTCTTTTTTTTTATTATTTTTATTGTTATTGTACATGTAATGTACACCCTCAAAAATCGAATTTTAAAAATTTCGGGGTGACTTTTTTTTTTGTTTTTACTGAGAAGAATAAGGGATTTTTCCTTTGTCTTTAAGCAAAAGTTCATCGACTTGAGGTACAGGAACGTAAGGTTGTAAAAAAGTTATAACCCTAATGTACATTATAGTTTTCAACTGTACATTTCCATCTTGCTCTCCTCCCATAGAGTTTTTCTTGGAACACGCCCATGAGCGATTTATGGTCGGTGAATAGGTGAATTTCATAACCATATGCCAAATCTCGAAAGTTCTGTAATGCAAAGACCACTGCAAGTGCCTCAAGGTCTATAGTGCAATAATTTTTTTCTGCACCTTTTATTTGTCTGCTAGCGAATGCAGTTGGTTGATTTTTTTTCCAAGCTTATCTTCTTGCATCAGTACGGCCCCTAATCCTTTAGGAGATGCATCTGTGCAAATTATAAATCTATCTATCTATCTATTGCCAGACGCCATAATCCCGTACGGGGTGGCCATTTGACTCTGAGTTATTTGTTTTACAGGGAGGGGCACTAACCCTCCACCAACCCACTTGACACGTAGGGAGCACGTATGGTTGGTTATATGGTTACCACCCAGCGTTGTAAATGGTTTCTTGGCTTACAGGAAACCATTTGGCTTGTCACTCAATGTAAAGCCACCTGTAACGGAAAGAAAAGTGGTTTTGTTAAATAAGGATCGGCCAAGCAAGGTACACCTGTAAGTTTATATTTTAATTCATTAAATGCTAGTTTTTGTTCTTCTCCTCACTGGAATACTGCATCTTTTTTCAGTAGATGGAATAATGGTTCTGCTATATGAGAGAATTGAATTACGAAAGGTCTGTAATAGCCCGCCAGACCTAGAAATTTTCTCACTTCATCTACATTTGTGGGTTCAGGGAAATCCTTTACTGCCTGTATTTTGTCCTCAGACGTGTGGATCCCCTCTGCATCTAGTCTGTGGCCAAAGAATTTTATTTCCTTAAAGTAAAATTTGCATTTAGACAACTTAATTTTCAAACTAGCATTGGCTAACTTGTGTAGGAACTGGTCTAATTTCTGTAGGTGTTCGTCTATTGTTTGTGCTGCAGTTATGATGTCTTCCAAATAGACAAATATTCCATTTCCTAGCATTTAAGACAATACATAATTCATTAATCGTTGGAATGTGCCTGGCGCTGTCCTTAACTCCATCGTTATTTGTGTATATTGGTGATGTCCTGTATTTGTGAAGAAAACAGTGTATCTGCGTGCCTCTTGATCAGTGGATATTTGGTAATAGCAATTAAGCAAATTGATTGTGGAAAATACATTATTTTCTGGTCCAATACTCTGCAAGACGTCACTTAACAATGGCACAGGGAACCGGTCTGGGATTGTGTGTTGGTTTAATTTACAGTAATCTACTACCGCACTCATTTCTCTGTGTCGTTTAGGCACGAAAAATAATCGGGCATTCCACGGGGAGACTGATGGCTCAATAATACCCAGTTTTAGCATTTCATCAACATACTGATTTGCAAAGGTATGTTGTGAGTGTGCTACTCTATAGGCTGGTACTTATATTGGTTGTGTGTCCTGGTGTACATTAATCTTGTGTTTAATCACGTTAGTACACCCTAATTATTCTCCAGTTAATGGTACAGTTTGTCGGTGTTTTTGTAATTAATCTAGTAGATCTTTTTCCACATCAAAATTTCCTGAGTGAATGAAACTCTCCTTTATGCATTCTCTGTCCACTGATTTTATCTCACTTGAAGTTCCAGCTATAGTTATTTCCCATATAGGAGCAGGACATGTCTCTAAATTGCATATACAAGTCCCCTTCTTATCTGCACATCTCCATTCACCTGATTAATTAGGAACACATGAGTTTCCCCATTGTTATTCACCTGACATAAGGCGTTTTCCACTGTGAATCCTTTCACTTTACATAATTCTTTTAAGACAAGAACAGTACCATTCTTCAATTTACCCTTTATGGTGACTTTCGTATATGAATTAGGCGGAAGCTACATCATCGTTGATGAGATGTGCGGGGACTAATGTTGGGGGTTTACTGTCACCTCGGTCCCTGGGCAAAGGGGATGGGGGGCATGGGAGGGATGGTGTGAGTGCATGTGTACCCTCGTTAGACTGAGTAGTTCTGTTTAGTTGTGTTAAGAAGTGAGATTTACCAGTTAGGTAGTCAAGGAGCTTCTCGACATTTCCTGCTGCTTACCGTAGCTTCGGTGTGAGTCAGAGTTGCCAGTTTGCATGTTGTTTGTGAGCGTAGTTATTTCGTAAGTTTTGCATTAATTTTTGTGCTCTTTTTTTCTATGATGTTTTATTTATACGATTGTTTGTTAAATTGTGCAATTTGATTTGGGTTTGTATTCTAAATAATTTACAGTGTGATGTAATGTAAGAAAACTCTGGCATGTTTTGATGCCTCCTAGTTGGTAATTATTAACTGTGGCCCCGTCGAGTTTGTACTAGAAATTTCTCGAGTAATGTTAGCTTATATAAGGTTCGGGAAGAGACCAGAGGAAGTTCAGTCGGTTTTTCAATTCAGTTTGAGTGTAGTGCTGTGTCAGTGCAGTTTGTATATTTTTGGTACTTGTGAAAACAGTGAAGTGTTGTTGGCAAATAGTGAAGAGTTACTGATGCTTGTATATCATCAGAACTTGTGACAAGAGTAAAATCTTGCCAAGCATTAATTGTATTTGCAGTTAGTAAAGTTTGTATAGCTCCAGTGCATGTGAGAATAGTGAAGTGAAATTGGAAAGCTTTAAGTGTAATTATTTGGAAAATAAAGACAGTGAACTAAAGAAGCCAGTGTTCATTTATGATGCCTGAGCTGATCCTGTGTACTGTACACCTAAAGGCTGACCACTGGAAGCACAGCTCACTGGGCAATGTTCTTCCAGTACTGAACTACTGCTGTTGAAGCCTGTGGCAGTATGGGACGAGGACGTAACCAAGGTGTCAGAAGTGTGAATTATTCAGGGCTGCAATGAGGCTAACCTTCGACATGGATGCAGGATGTGTGCAGACAAGATCCCGAGGTGAGCAGGAGGAGGATGTGTCCCTGGTTCCAATTGTGAAACTATTACAAGCATCAAAGAAAGAACTCCAAGAACAATTACAGGCCCAAAGTGGAACAATTTCAGGCACAAAAGAAGAACTTAAAGAACTGTCGCAAGCGCAAAGTGTACAACTGCAGGCACAAAATGAAGGACACGAAGAACTTAAAGAACAGTTACAAGCACAAAGTGTACAACCGCAGGCACAGAATGAGGGACAGAAAGAACTCAAACAACAGTTACAGGCACAGAATGAAGAACAGAAAGAACGATATGAACAGCTTCAGGAGACATTACAGGAGCAACAGTGGGAATTACAATTAAGGATACAAGGACAGCTGGACGCTTTCATGGCGGAAATGAAGGAAGAGCAGCAGGAGTTGAAGAAGGAAGTATATGCTGCGCTACAGCAGCAGAAGTGTGAGTAAGCAATAAGATGATGGAGTTCAGACAGCATCTAGATAACCAGGTGAAGCATGTAGAGAACCAGCTGAAGATTAGCGAGGGAATAGTGATGGAGCGCAGACAGCATGTAGATAACCAGCTGAAGCATGCAGTGGACCATGTGAAGATAATTAGTGAGAAAATTGAGGCAATAGAGAAATATTGCACTGCTGAGCCTCAGGTTAGTGTACAGGGATCATATGAAAAGAATGGACAGCGTATGGTGAATCTTGATGGATCCCAGGCATCTAAAAGTAGTATTACAGGGTTGTACAGTATAATCAGAATGTAGGAGATTTAAGACCTGGACTTAATTATGATGCTTCAGTTTTTATGACCCAAACTAATGAAGTGCATGGCTATAATGGGGGTCCAGGTAAAAGAAACCCCAGGAATTTGATGGTAGAGTATCTTCGGAAGCTTACCGTGCACGGTTTGAGTTACTTGCGGATCAGAATGGTTGGGATGATAGGCAGAGGGCAGTACAGCTTGCTACCAGCTTTAAAGGTGCCACAGTGGAAATCCCTGGGCCAGATGTCAGTGATGGAGTGGAACAGTTATCAGTCCTCAGTAGAAGTGTTGGAGTGCAGATATGGGACCATGTACCAGACTGAGGTTTACAGAGCAAGATTCTGGAGCAGTGTATGGGCTCGAGGGGAATCCCTACAGCAGCTTGCCCATGACCTGGAGAGTATGGCATACAAGGCATACCCTGGAACAGCACCTAACCTATTGGCTATTCTTCTGAGGGACTAGTTCATCGATGCACTTGGCAATGCAGAGTCGAAAGTGCAAGTGAAGCAGGCACAACCAAGAAACATGCAAGAAGCACTAGCCATGGCTCTAGAATTTGAGTCCCTATGTCAGGTCAATACATCCACCTTTCAGGCAGGTCGTAGTGCAGGATTCAAGACAAGAAAGGTGCAGGTACGTGAAGCGGAAAATTTTGAAGGAAGGTGCTGGTACTGCGAAAAGCCAATACCAGAAAGTGGATTGCAAGAAGTGGAAGAGAGAACAGAAGACTGGAGGAGGCTGCTGGTTCTGCGGGAAGCTGGACCACAAGAAGGTGGATTGTTACAAATGGAAGAAGAAGCAAGAATGGAATAGTGCAAGGAAATCCACGATTGCAACAAACGGGTGTTGGACATGTGGTGAGGAGGGACATTTCAGCCATGAGTGTCCAAATGAGAAGGATGAGGGTAAATTAGCAAAGGCTGGTGACGAGAGGCAATAACCAGCCAATATTTCCCAAGCCCCACCACTGAAGAAATGCAGAAGAACCTTGTTGAATACTGTGCGAGAAGACGGAAGAACAGATGGCAAGGAGTGCAGTTGGAATGGGAATCTTTGCAATAAATGCCGCCGTATGGTTGTGACAGGGCCAGCATCAGATACAGAAAACCTGAAGAGGATGCAGATATACAATCAGTGCTAGAGTGGCTGCAGCAGAGTACTGTGCGACCTCCGGGGAAGAAGTTTCCAGGTTAAGCCCTGCGACCAAGAGTTACTGGAATCAGTGGGACCTTCTTTGTTTGAACAGCAGGCTACTGGAGTGTCAGTGGGAGACACCTGATGGCCTCAGCAAGTATTGGCAACTGGTGGTTCTGAAGACGATGAGTTCCGAGATCTTGGATGTGTCCCATAACCAGATCACTAGTGGGCACCTGGAAGCGAAGAAAACTCTAAGCCGGCTGCGACAGAGGTTTTACTGGATTGGCATGCGTCAGGACATTGAAAAGTGGTGTTGGGCCTGTGGTGTGTATTGTGGCAAGAAGGGGCCTAAGAAACGTGGTTGTGCCCCTCTCCAGCTGTACCAAGTGCCGATGGAAAGAGTCGGTGGACATTGCTGGACCTCTGCCACTCACTGAAAGAGGGAACCAGTATATATGTGTTGCCATGGACTACTTCTCAAAGTGACCAAAAGCCTATGCTATCGCTGACCAAGAGACTGCGACTGTTGCTCAGGTGTTTGTTGACAAGTTTTCTGTCTTTTTGGGATGCCAAAAGAGCTATATTCAGACTAGGGTATAAACTTTGAGTCTTCCAGGTTCCGTGAATGCTGCAACTTATTGGAGATCAAGACCAGGACAACCCCACTATGGCCACAGTCGGATGGGATGGTGGAGAAATTCAACTGGACCCTGGGACAAGAACTGGCCAAGTACTGCATAGAGGGACAAAACAGAATGGGACCAGAAATTACCTGTGTTGCTGATGGCTATCGATCTGTATCCCATGAGTCTACCAGCTACACCCCTGCAAAGCTGATGTTGGGCCACGAATTACACTGACCTGTTGACTTGTTAATGGGAAGACCACCTGATGAAGAGCTGCCTACAAACACCACCGGCTATGCGAAGCACCTTCAGGAAAGGTTGGCTGAGGTACATCAAGTGTGAGGAGCCCTCAAGTTTTCAAGAGAGGTGATGAAGTCCAAGTATGATGCCAGGGCAAGTGAGGTGAACTTCAAGGATAGTGACCAAGTTTGGTTATACAATCCTCAGCGAAAGAAGGGACAGTCACCAAAGCTGCAGAGCCCATGGGACGGGCCTTACGCTGTGTCGGATCACCTATCAGACGTAACGTATCAGATTCGGGGAGGCAGGAAGTCTCGCCCAAAGGTGGTACATGTGAATCGTCTGTGGCAGTACCATGGGCCAGGACAGTACAGCTGGGACGTCTCTGAGGAATTGTGCTTTCCTGCAGCCGAGGATGTTGAGGACCAAGGAGCTGAAGTGCAGGAGGATGGTGACAATTTCCCTTGAGAAGAAGTGACTCAGGAAAAGGACTAAGACATTCCAGGAGGAGTTGACTGTGTGGAGCAGCAAGGATGTCATTGGAAGTGGCATAGATAAAGATCTAATAAATTGAAGGATTATTTTGTGTATAGTTAGATGTTTCATTAGGATGCAGGTTTATGTTTGTATATATTGTGTAGTGTTGTCGGGACGACAAAGGACTAGAGAGGGGGTACAGTTAAGAAGCGAGATTTGTCAGTTAGGTAGTCGAGGAGCTTCTCGACATTTCCCTTTGTTTACCGTAGCTTCGGTACAAGTTAAAGTTGCCAGTTTGCCTGCTGTTTGTGAGCGTAGTTATTTCGTAAGTTACGCATTAATTTTTGTGCTCTTTTTCTCTGTAATGTTTTATTTGTGTGATTGTTTGTTAAATTGTGTAATTTGATTTGGGTTTGTATGCAAATAAATTACAATGTAATGTAATGTAAGAAAACTCTGGCATGTTTTGACGTCTCTAGTTGGTAACTATTAACTGTGGCCCCATCGAGTTTTTGCTAGAAGTTTCTCTAGTAATGTAAGCTTATATAAGTATGGGGAAGAGACTAGAGCAAGTTCAGTCGGTTTTCAGTTCAGTTTGAGTGTAGTGCAGTGTCAGTGCAGTTTGTATATTTTCGGTACTTGTGAAAACAGTGAAGTGTTGTTGGCAAATAGTGAAGACTTATTGAAGTTTGCATATCATTGGAACTTGTGAAAATAGTGAAGTGTTGTCAAGCATTAAGTGTAATTGCAGTTAGTAAAGTTTGTATAGCTTCAGTGCTTGTGAGAATAGTGAAGAGAAGTTAGAAAACATTTAGAGTAATTATGGAAAATGAAGACAGTGAACTTAGGAAGCCAGTGTTTATTTACGATGCCTGAGCTGATCCTGTGTACTGTACACATAAACGCTGACCACTGGAAGAACAACTCATTGGGCAACGTTCTTCCTGTACTGAACTGCTGCTGTTGGAGCCTGTGGCAGTGTGGGACGAGGATCTAACAGTTGTTTGATAGTTCCAGCTCCCTTCGATTTTCTACCATTGTTGGATGACAGTTCTGGAGAAAATTCCTCTATGAATTCATTATCGTGTTGAATCCCATTCATTTGTGGGAGTAAAACTATATTCTCTTTCCTCATAGTTCTCAAATTCAGTAACATGTTAGGTCTAATTGCGAAGTTCTGCACTATATAGAAAATAGCGGAGATTTGTCTCGTAGTCTCTATAAAACTGACGTCTAATTGCATCATGCCCTTTACGGTTGTTGTTTGCCATCTACAGCATATAACTCTAAATCAGATTCCTCCACGAAAATTACTTTCTTCTTATTTCTAAAAATCCTCTCTAATTCCTGTTATTTAATTCACTGGAGAGCCTGAATCCAAGAATAATGAAATGTTCTGATCTTCACAGGAAGAGGGCACCATGATACACTCGTTTCCGAGTATGCTTCCTATGTGCACTTTAGACTTGGCTTTCCTTATGTATGGTATTTTTTTTGTCGTGGCAAGCCCTTCCCCCGACTTAGATACTATTCTTTCAACTGTTGTACAGTATGATGTCCAGTGTCCCGTGTTTTTGTGTTTTCTGCAATATGGTTGCATCCCTTTTTCTTTGTCTCAATCCTCCTTAAGCTTAATGTAACATTCAGATTTCGTGTGACCAGGATTCGCACAATAATAACATAGAGTACACCTATCTCCCAAATGAGACCCTCAGAGATGACTCTCCATATTTTGGATTTTTCGGTGGCACGGTTTCTGCTTGGACTGCGTGCAAACTTTTGATGCTGCCTGTGGCCTGGTGTTTGATATAGCTGCCTCGATGTCAGTTGTTGTTTGGTTTGTATGTTTTTCGGGTCGCGATCGTTTTGTTCTGTGCTTGGGCTAGATGTATTCATGGCTGCCACTGTGTTGGTAATTCTCTTTCTGGTTGTACTGTACTGGGTTGTGATATTACATTCACCTCTGCTTTGCA
>NC_137024.1:4717267-4734767 GCF_032717465.1 Coenobita brevimanus | reverse complement strand
ATACACCCACTCAGGAGGTAGAATGATGTCACCCTCGGAGACTCAGCGCTCTGGTGATGCATCAACGATACGTAATGTTAAGTGAGTTTAAGTGGTGGGTCAGGGCTGTCTGGTAGTTGTTGTGCCGTCTGCCCCATCACTCCCGCAACAGCACCTCCTCAGTCTGGTAGTTGTGATGGTGGTGGTGATGGAGGGTGGTTGGGGAATATGGTGGGGTGAGGTGGGGGTCGATGTGTTTGTGGGTTGTGAGGCAGCGCTCTCCCTACAGCTGCCTTCCTCGTGCTGCCCTTACTTTTTGTGATTTACCTGCAGGCTTGGAGAGTTGTCCTGTATATGTGGCTTGTATTGTGACCATTGTTGATACTTGTAGTTTATCGTGAATCGTAGAACAGGAGCTGATCTTGGTTACCGTCTCACTTGTCTGTAGTTTACTTGCAGGATCGTAGTATATTGTTCTGATTGTAGAATTGAGACTTAAACTGTTTGTGGATTGTTCACTGACGTAGAAATTGGAAGGTTGGGTGTAACAATGGATCGTCAAACCACTGCCAGTATAAAGTTGTGAGGCATCGTGTGGCTCGAACTTATAGCAGTTTTTGTTTTCTGTCTTGATAATGTAGACTCAGCTGTAGACTCGTAGACGTGGTTCGTACGCTTGCAGCCACCAAAAATAATATATCGTGATTGTCAATATAATAAATCGTAGTCGTCGCCGAGCTATTGTAACAGTGTGTTGATTTGTAGGGATTTTACGAAAGGAGAGAATGTTCGTTGTACTTGTCATAGATGGCAGGAGAAAGATAAAGATGCGTCTGGGGTTTGATTGCAGTTTATTTTCTTCAAAGGAAATATCTCAAGAGTAATACTGAGGTGCATAATAGTATCTCACAAGAGCAGTACTAAGTGAGAGCGGTTTTATACTGGCTAACCCCGTGCACTCTTTCCTCCTCTCCTCGCCGTGCCTCTGTTCTCTCCTAAACCCCTTCTGACCTGTCTCTCCCATTTCTCCTGTGTATGACTGGTTGTGTCACGTGTAAGGGCACAGGTGTGTGGAACCTTCCCGAGCCTGGGGACTTTCCATCCAGCGTCACACTTTGCTGTGTTTTGCAATGCCTGAGAATGTGCAAACTTTATTTCTTCTAACCCTAGGCATGACTTTCATCTAACCTCTATGTTACATGTATACGTTATCAGCTATTATGTATTGTGTTATGAAATTTTAGAGTCCTGACATAATTCATGTTTACGCAGTGATAGTCCTTTTTCTGGTGTGTGTTTTTCCTATTTACATAAAGGAAATCCGAAAGGGGCACCAAATACAAGAATTCAAATGCTTTCTCTCCCGAATGAATCTGCTGTTG
Organism: Coenobita brevimanus; assembly: GCF_032717465.1. NCBI lineage: Eukaryota > Metazoa > Arthropoda > Malacostraca > Decapoda > Coenobitidae > Coenobita > Coenobita brevimanus. The sequence continues at coordinate 4,733,406 of NC_137024.1, read as the reverse complement.
ATAAATGAATTAGAGCCGTGAGAACAGATAGCCACAGGGTACAGTAGGACAGGTACGCTATATAAATTTTCATTGTTTATTATCAGTTACGGGAAGTTAGTGGTTACTAGTGAAAATATTTGAGGTCTAGTTTTATCATACAAAATTTCAGCAAAATGACAGTCGAGCCATATCAGAAAAGCTCATCAGTTCCTTGATGTCTATATCATCAGTAGCTTAGGTTGGGTTGCGTTAGGTTAGCTTAGATCAAGTCAGGTCAGATTAGGTCAAAGTAGGTCAGGTTAGGTTAGGTTAAGGTAGATTAGGTTAGATAAAGTGAAAATGCATATGTTAATCTGAGAATACTGATTAAATTGTCTTTGTCCAGTCGATATCAAAAGTCTTGTCTCCTCTACTGCTTTTCTTCCCATGAACTTTGAAAATCAGTGTGGTGAATCCGTAGCAACCAATACTGATGTATTTATTTACCTAGAGATTAGTGTTGTCAGTGTAGGTTGCTGTGGATTCATCAAACTGATTTTCAAAGTACGTGGCGAGAATAATACGAGAGGCGACTGAACTTTTGATTCCGACTGTGCATTGTTCATTGTTCCCTTCCAGTGACTTTTTTCATTCGTGCTGCTTCCGGACGATTTTATTCACTTTACGATAGAATTCTTAAACTGGAGGGGTTCAGTAGAGCCCACACAAGCCCCCTCACTGCAAGAAATCTCCCTTTAAGTGTAAATTAGCGTCGAGTGATGGGTGTTAAATGAAAAATGTGTTACCGAGCTGAACAAGTAAATGTATGACTGATAAAAATAATGCACATCATGTAAACGCGAAACCTTTACATAATAATATATTGATAATGATAATAATAATAATAATAATAATAATAATAATAATAATAATAATCTCATCTGGTGATAAAATATGGCACAAAAATCTTAGGATTGAAGGAGGCAACTAGGAGTCTTCAAGTGAATTTAAGAGCAAAGTTTGGTTGCTATAATTTTGCCCTTCTATGGTGGGCACAACTCTAGCATCTTAGTCCAGCTGACGCCAGACGATCGTAATTTAACTGAGACTTAGTAAAGGAGAGTAAGGTCTTCATATTAGTAGGTTAAGAAAGCTCCCTAACACTTTATACTAAGCGACTCATTTTGCTTATTACACCTTATTGTCCTCCGTGTTACGTAAATCCTTAAAAAATCGCCATACTCTTATAGATAGCCTGCAAAAGGATAGTACCCAATCATATCCAGAAATAAATCGCTAAGGAAGAGGTGCTAGGGAGCCTGATAACGAAAATACGGACCCAAGTACTGTTGTCCTTACCCCTCTCATTCTCGTAACAACTCTAGTTTTTTATTTAGTGAATGGTAGACGATTTTATTCAGCTGTGAGTGAGTCAAAGGAGCCTGAGTGTTACTAATAGGATTAAGTTTATTACAGGCAAGATAATCTATGGGCGATGAAAAGACACAATTTTATCTGTGTGTGTCTGTTTATCTATTTATCATCTATCTATCTATCTATCTGTCTATCTATCTATCTATCTACCCAGACGGCTTAATCCCCATAACTGATGGCCACACAAATTGCCTCCATGTCTCCTTGTCCTTCGCCATTTGGCTGCTGTTTCTCCAACTCACACTCCCCTCTCTCATGAATCTCTCCACTCATTCCCACCATCTCATCCTCGGTCTGCCTCTCCCTCTCCCCTCTCCCACCTCTCTCTCATACACTCTTCTAGTCATAGTATCATTCGCCATCCTCCCCACAATGCCACATACCGCATAGTACAAAGATTCCGCATGAATAACATCCCCCATCTCATTCTCGGTGACAACTTTTATTTTGGTCGCAGTGCATTGCAACACTGTTGCTGACTGCGTCATTATGAAAGTAACGTCTGAAACAAACCTTCACTTCACTCAAGCCACTATTGCTACAACACCCAATAATACACAGTTCAAACAAGTAGTCCCTCCCCAGCGACAAGAAAGAGACATGTGCCGCTCTGCGTACCAGATGGAATTGTTATAAGCGACCCCCAGTAATAATAGTAACGAGAACAAATGGGAGTTGCCGTGGTCGGGACGGCTCTCGTATTTTTATCCCAGCTAAATCCAGATAACTCCAGGCAAACAAGAGTGAGTCACAGAGCCTGAAAGAGACACTATTGTGGTGACAACTCTAGTACCGCATTCCAGCTGACGCCAGACCATTAGATTCAGTTAAGCATGAGTTATAGGAGACACGCCAGACCATTACACTCAGTTAAGCATGAGTTACAGGAGACACGCCAGATCATTTCAGTTAAGCATGAGTTACAGGAGACACGCCAGACCATTACACTCAGTTAATCATGAGTTTCAGGAGACACGCCAGACCATTACATTGAGTTAAGCATGAGTTACAGGAGACACGCCAGACCATTACATTCAGTTAAGCATGAGTTATTGGAGACCGAGTGTTAGTGTTACCATTAACTCTCTCATGATCGTATCTACTCTAGTATTGTACTACCACATGAGTTATAGGAGACTGAGTGGTAACAGTGTTACCATTAAGTCTCTCATGATCGTATCTTCTCTAGTATTATACCACCACATAAGCCTGTCTACACCCTGTAAGGTTCATCTCCTCACCATCTATTTTTCCCTATCAACCTATTTTCAACCTATGGACCCATTTTCCTACATAGACCTATTGTCCTCCATTGTTCCAATTCTCCCTCTTGGACCTATTTTCCCTCACGGACCTATTTTGACCATAGATTAGTTTCTTTCTCCCATAGACATTTTTTTGCCCCATGGACCTATTTCTTCCCAATAGACCTATTGTCCCTTCAGGGCCTATTTACCCATAGACCTATGGACTTATATTCTCCAAGGATTTATTTTCCCTCCATGGACCTGTTTTTTCCATTCACCTATTATTCCCTATGGACTCATTTTCTCTCCCTCTGACATTAAATCCCCACATGGATCAGTGTTCCCCTTCACGAACCTAATTGGACCTACGTTTCCACCTGGACCCATTTCGCCCAAGGACGTATTCCCCGTACACCCATTTTCCCACATGGACCTATTTCAACCATGGACCTATTTAGCCCATGGACCCGTTCAGCAGTGGACCTTTTTCACCCACCCACCAAACCACCCCCTCATCCAGTGTATCCAGTGTAGGTACACGTTGATCATTCTCTCTTCTTTGTCCATTCTGCAAAAATATATTTTAGCTTCGATGTGGAATATATAGTAAATGTGTTTGTGAATCAACGTCCTGTCTTTTGTGGGCATCTTTTACCCGGATCCGTATAGTGTTTTGTCACTGCTCTCAGTGTGGAACTTCCAGTGATTTGTGTATGAAAGCTAACCTCGACTTCCTTTGTGTTCTTATCTAATTGTAAATAATTGTTCTTACCTAAATCTGTCTTCACAAGAATGAATTAAGCTCGGACTGTCCCGTGTATTAAATCATCTTTTTCATACACGTCCATAAATTTATGTATAGTTTTGGCACACACTATTTCAATAGGTAGTGCATCCCACTGATCCATTGCCCTGTTTGGGAAATTGAATTTCCTTGCGTCTTTATCAACTCTTTTTTTTTTGTTTTTAATGTAGTTTTTTTCAGTGTCCTCTTGCTGATGCTTTCCAATAAGTTGTATATTCATTTATGTCTATTTTCTCTTTCCCTGAGATGCATTTATATAGCATAATCATGTCTCCTCTTTTCCTTCTCTCCTTTAGTATTGGTAGATTAAATTTTTCTAGTCTTTCTTCGTAGCTTAGATCCTTTAAGCGTGGTACCCATCTTGTAGCTGCCCTTTGTACTTGTTCAGTCTTATCTATGTATTTTTTGAGATAAGAATTCCAGACTACTGATGCATACTCCAGGGTTGGTCTGATGAATGATGTTATTATCTTTCTCAGCATGTCTTCATTTATATCTGTGAATGCTATTCTCATATTAGCAAGCAGTGTATACATGTTATGTACCTTCTGACTGATGTGGTCAGCCGGAGATAGTCTGTGACTGATAATCACTCCTAGGTCCTTCTCCCTTTCTGATATGTGTAGGGATGAACTTTCTGACTTATAATCCTAAGCTGGTCTATTTTCACTTTTACTAAATTAAATTAAATGACACTTGTCCACATTAAATTCCATTTGCCATATATTGCCCCATTCATGAGGTTTATTTAATTCTTGTAGCTCTCTGCAAGAATCTGTTAGTAATTTTCCTTTGTATTTTTGCATCATCAGCAAACATATTTAGACAGCTTCCATTTCCAGTGTTACCGTCTGTGTCATTTATATATACTAAAAACATAATTGGTGCCAGCACTGAGCCCTGTGGGACTCCTCTAGTCTTTTCCCTCTATTATGAGTAATTTCCCCTTAGTACTGTCTCATTTCCCTTTTCCTGTGAAAATCCTGCATCCAAGAGTACAGATTGCCTTGGATACCTCCTTGATGGTACAGTTTCCATAAAAGTCTTTGGCGCTGTGCTCTGTCAAATGCTTTCTTGAGATCTATATAGATATTGTCCACCCATCCTTCTCTTTTCTATAGTGTTTCTGTCACTCTGTCATAGTAGCTTAATAGATTAGTAAACATATGATTTTCCCTTTCTAAAACCGAACTGCCTTTCTGTTATCATACTGTGTTCTTCTAGAATCTAGATGGTTTACCCAAACTTTTCTTATCAGCTTCTCTATTATCTTACAATGCTGGTCAGTGATACTGGTCGGTAGTTGAGTGGATTCTATCTATTCCGCTCTTGAATAGGGGAACAATGTTTGCCTTCCTCCAAATATCAGGTAGTTTACCTTGACCTAAGGATTCCTTGAATATTTAATATAATGGTCTACTTAACTCTTCTGCGCATTCATGTAGCACAAAAACTGAAATTTCATCAGGACCATTTGTTTTCCTTTGTCTAATTTACTTAACTCCTCCTGTACTTATTTTTCTGATATTTGTATATCTGGTAATATTTGTGGGCATTCATGTTCCATATCATCTCTTTCAAAATTATTTTCTCCTGTAAAAACTGATTGGAAATTGTTATTTAGTGCTTCACAAATAACTTTCTCTTGTGTATTGATGATTCCGTCCGTAGTGAACTGTACGTTATTTTTAACTTTGGTTTTGCTTCGGACGTAGCTGTAAAAGAGCTTAGGTTGATCACTACTTTATTATATAATGTCCTCTTCAAACTGTCTTTGAGCATCTCTCCCTATCCTTGTCTAATCATTTCTTGCCTATTTATAGTTGTTATATGCCCTTTCACTCTTGTGGCTTCTGTATCTGTTCCACAGCAAATTTCTTTTTACTTTTGATTTTTTTTTATATCCTGTATTAAACCAGTTTTTTATTTTCATTTCTGTTTCTTTGTTATGAGGGATGTAATTTTGGACACATAAAAATCACAAAATTTTCTGTATATATAACATTTAAATTTTGTCCCCTAATAATGTATTATTCTAAGTTTAGGGTATCGTTTGATATCTTTGGGGTTAATTTTGTTTCAGTTAGGCAAATCATATGTGGTTCCTTTTCTTTGGTATAGTAGTCCTTCTCTAATAATTTAGACACCATTCATCTACATTGAGTACGTCAACTCAATCATCTTGTTTACATACTTGCCATAGCTTGAGTCTTCTACCTTCCATCTTCTTCTTCCCTGTTGGTTATGTACAACTTTCATACCTGCAATCCAGTTACTTTGTAAAAAAATTTACTCTTCTCTTCCTCTGATCTTTCTTCGTTCTTTGTTTTTGCTTCCTCCCTCTTCTCCTAAAGTACTCGCAATCTCGACTCTTTAGTTAGGCAATTTATTTTTTATCTATACCTTTTTAAATTCTTCTTTTTCCATGAGTTTGTTTCAAGAGCCTTGACTTACCTGTCTCATATTTTCCTAGCCTTTTGTGCTGATCTATGCCTTTATCACAGATTTCCTCTGATACTTCTTTGAATGTGTTCATTATATTTACCATCTTCTTGTCTCTTGAAATTTTGTGTTTTTTATTTCTTCTTCATCAATACCAGTGATTTCTATGGATTTGTTGACATCTGTTGAATCTTTGACCAGTTTTGGGTTGTTTACAGTGATTTCTTTCACACCCTGTCTAATAATTTTTTCTTCGAGTTTTGTTTCCAAGTATTTTCTTACTTTCACCACTTCAGTATACCTAGTTTCTATTTCATCTTTGCAACTTCTCATCATTTCGCTCACCTGGGTTATCTTCTCTCCAGTATCACTGCTTTGGTCTATCAGACTGCTTGCTTGCCTAACTGTATCGTTTATGAACTCCTCCATAATACTTTCATGGTTGACAACTCTACTTGCCATTTCACTAGTTTTCTTCTAAGTGAAACTATCTCAACTGACAGCTCATCTATTGTTGTCTTTCTTGTCCAATTTCTTTACTAGTTTTTCATTTTCTTCCTTCTACATGCGTAATTCCTTCTTAATTTCATCTGTTTCACTTTGAAAAGTGTGTGTGTGTGTGTGTGTGTGATTAGATTTTGGAAACGGATCTCCATACTAATGTGAGGAGCTCGATGTTAGATAAAAACATAAATACATATATAAGCATCGGAAATGAAAGCATGATGATCAAAGAAATTTCACTTGCCTTCCAGCTGTTGCCTAGAGGAGTGTGGGAATGTGTGGAGCGACCATGATATTCTGTGACCATGATGTGCTGTGGTTTTGATGTGTTCTGACCGGGGTGTGCTGTGGCCAGGATGTGATGTGGTGATATATAAACAGACTGATTAGAGTTACACAGGGTCAGGTAGCCGTACATACCCACACCCCTGCAGGATTGGATCTCTCTCTCTCTCTCTCTCTGCAATAAAAGAGAAAGGCTGCACACAAGACGGTCGGAAGCAACCAGAGCCAGAATTATTTGGACTCCTTCAGGATGTAGGAGAGTCAAATTCTGTGATCAAGTTAGCCAAAAGAAATCAAGAACACGGTGGCATCGCGATAAAAAGAGAGTCCTGAATAGTTCTTCCGCCATGTACAGTAAATAGTATGAGCGCTGGAGTACTTAAGGATCAATCAGGTATAACGCAAATCTCAGACTTGGATACGGCCAACACTAAACAACCATTTTCCTTCGGCAAGACCTGTACTGTCCCATTAGAGTGAAGATTCCGTCATTCTCAGATGAGGAGGGTTAGTGTAAGGTGTTCCAGAGTTTTTCCCAGTCTACAGCTTTCAGAGAGGTGGGAAAACCACGGCATTTAACCTGGAGGAAGAGGAGGAAGAGGTTCTAATCGTAAGTGTATCCATAGCAATCAGGAGCGTTATAAAAAGCTTTTAAGGCTGACTAAGGTATTGTTCATTAGCAAGCAGAGCGTTACAGGAAACTTTTAGGGCTATGTTTTTATTTATGCCCCACTCAGATTCCATAGAGTGTCTTGCTGTGGAGTGTGGCTGCACAGTTTGCTGTATTTGTTTAGGGATGCGTCAGGCAGGAAGATGTGAACACCTTAACCCCCAGATTCCTTCCCGCTACAGTTCGCTGCTCATAGTCTAAGTCAGGTTCCTTGCTTCTCATTCTCTACTGATCACTTGGCTTTGACTCACATGTACAGGCGAGGAATGACGCATGCACACGATACTGGGATGTACCCCGACAAACATTCCTCTCTTTTTAGTTAGAGCTAATTCCGATCTTACGGTGTTTACTCCTTTACCTACAGGGTGTCCCATTGTCCAGCATCATAGGAAATTTTATAGAATCTCTTTACAATGACCCCCATATTCATGTATCTGGAAAGAAATGGACATTAATCCTTGTGATGCCGGACTTATGGGACACCCTGTAGATCTCAGGCATAATCATTGCGATCAACTTAGATCAAATGTACACAAGTAGTTTTATAAGTTGCAGTTGATAGATACAGGTATTTGTGTGTGTGTGTGTGTGTGTGTGTGTGTGTGTGTGTGTGTAAGGAGAACAGGGTTATAAAAAGATATAGTGCGGCAGGAGAGACGAGAGAACCGTGAAGAGGATGAAGAGAAGGAGAAGGAGACAGTGAACGCAGAAATGAGTGATATGAGGGATAGAGAAAGTTAATTATTGGAATCGGATGAGAGAGAGAGAGAGAGAGAGAGAGAGAGAGAATGGAAGCAGATGTGACAAAGTGAATGCACATGACAGTCCTCAGGTTCCTATAAACACTTCAATGTCCGTAGAAGCCAATGGGGCACATCCTCTCTCTCTCTCTCTCTTGGTTTTGGAGGCTTCATATCAATTCTTCCGTGACTTTTTTCTTTATCCCTTTATACTGTTTTGTATTTTATTTTTATTTTTTTACTCCGGTCCTGTGGTCTTTTTTTTTTTTTTTTTTTCCCAATGTTTCCTGCTTTTAAACTGGCTATGGATATATGGATAGATAGACAGAGATATTACAACTTGGGACGTAATACTGTTTGCATTCTCTTAAATCCTTTCCGGGACCTACTGAATCTGAAAAGCAATGAGTACGTAATGCGGGATTTGCTGCAAGTTTGTCATCACACTGCTTGTCTATTTACGTCGGTTAGTCTCCGTCGCTTCAGTGGGTCGAGCATCTGTTTACCAGTCCCCGTGGCCTCTACTCATTCCAAACAATGGATGGGCATTGAGGAGCGTGCTGTATCTCATATCTTTTATCCTCCACACCTCTACCTATAAGTGCACTAGTGGACAGGGGAAAATCGCCTCTCCAGTGTCGCGCAAAGTCGCTGCCCATCACGACCTGTACACCACATCCTGGACGTATAATGGATAACGACTACAAAGCTTCATTTCTGTGCACAATCGTCGCTACAGTGCATACATACATGCATACATACATAAATACTGTGTCGAGGTTCATTATATTACGCACAGCCTCTCATTTACACGCACAACCACCCAAACGTTTAAAATTTTTCACATAAACGTCTCACCCACCACTCCAAAATTCTTCCTGCTTGTCATTATACCGATTCGTGATGTATAAAATGACCGTGGGAAGATCACACACACACACACACACACACACACACACACACACACACACACACACACAAAGAAATTAAAACACTCAGACATAGACATACCCAAACAGACAGAGGGGTAAACATGAAGACAGACAGAAAGACAGAAAAACACAGAGACAAGACTGAGAGTTACAAATACCCGTAGAAACCGACACACAGACAGACGCAAAAAGAGACTAACTAGGAGAGTATGTGAGTGAGGTGGAGGGGGGAAAGGAAGGGGGAGGCCGAGGATGAGATTGAGGGATGGAGTAGAGAGGTATAAGAGGGAGGTGTAAGCTTGGGGGATGGAGAGTGAGATACTAGCTAGGAGAGTTTATGAGAGTCGAGTGGAGGGGGGGGAGAGGGAGAGGAAGACCGAGGATGATATGGAGGGATGGACTAGAGCGGTATATGAGCGGGAGTAAGTTGAGGACGAAATTGCAGGGAACAGGGCCACTTGGAGGCGATTTGTTTGTGGACACCTCTTACGGGATTTAGGCGTCTGGCAATGAATAGACAAAAAGGTATGATATTAAAAATAAATATTATTCAGCATGATTAAAACGTGTCTTTCGTCTCGAACTTGAGCTTGATGAACCATAAAAGCTTCGAATCCCGTCAGTCACCCTCTCACTGTGAAAGGGGAAGGACACTCGAAGTGTGTGTATATTTTGTCGGTGGTAATAGTGTTTAAACAGCTTCCCCATCCTGCCGAGATAAACAAAGGTAAGCGAGGATATTATTCATCAGTTAGCTGATAGCCGCCAGTACTTTTAGCTGAAGCAAATCGTCTTTGCTAGTGTGAAAAATGGTGTGGAAATTAGTTATCTACGAGGACTGTTGAGCTGTGGGATACGTGGAGAGATAGACAGACCGACAGGGATGCCGTTTCGTGGAAATCGTCTGGTAAAGTGGAAAAACAAATCACCGATGGACCTAGAAGTGGAAAAAATCTACTCTATTCATCTACGGGGCCAAGGAGAGGGGAGGGAGGGGGGGGGGACAGCTGGGGATCGTAATCCTCGGAGCCCGGGCCCGATGGGGGGGCCCGCGCCCTTCAAAATAATGATGAGAAGGAGGAAAATATAACATCGTAGTTCACTCTATAATGACACATTGGATTCAAAAGAAAATATTTAAAAACAAGTAGAAATAGTTATATCTAAACACATTAATACAAGGCTATGTATAACAATCACTGTACAGAGTTGTGTATTACTGTATTTTTATGTCATACTGAAGAGGCCGAGGGATATGAAAAACCTCTGACCCCCCGTGTTTTGTTTTAACCTTGTATACAGTTATCAGTCAGAAAAAATATATAAATATACAAATACACACTAACTACTATTTTCTTAAAACATAATATGCTATTATTTCCTTGCAATTATTATCGTTGTTTCATGGAAAGGGAGGGAAAGGTGCTAAGGCGCACCAGAATTCGTTTGGCAGGACATCAGTGTGCCGTGACACACTGGTTAGGGAGCAATCTAGCCGTGAACGAGACTTCGAATATCATAATATTCAGCACAGTTTTCAGGGGGAGGGGGCCCATTTGTTGATTGCCTCGCGCCTGGTGATGGCTGTCGGCGGCTCTGTCCATTTATGCTATTTTTATGTAATAAGAGCAATTTTGACATTATTAGGAGGCATTAGCTGTATTATTATATACATCTATCATAGGTAAGTCGTTTAAAATGTATAATTTGTGCATAATACAACCAATATAAACAAGGAAGAAGACTATGTGGACCATTGTCTACCTGCACCCGGCCTTGCAGTATCGTTGCAACTTTATTATTTAGCAAATTATTCACAAGACAAATGTCAGACACCTGCAGTCACACTTACTTAAGAATATTCAGGAACAGCAGCAGCAATTCTTGCAGTAAATCATGTGTAGGTGAACTGCGAACGAGTTTGGCATAGTATGATAGCCAGCAATGACTTCAGATATTAGAATAAACTGATGTATTCTATTTGTGATTATTTTCTCACTCTCATCCTTCCAGCTTAAACTCCTCTTTCTCATATACCTCTCTACTCCATCCCTCCATCTCATCCTCGGTCTCTTCCCTCTCTCCCCTTCTCCCCCTCACTCACACTCTTACCGTGCAGGCATAGACTAATGAATAATAAAGTTTTTTTTTTTTTTTTGTCTGTTGGGTGGGAATATTTTTTTTTTCTCGTTTTCGTTACTTTACAAGATGTATTGAAGATTTATTTTGGTATGTTAACCATTAACTTCCATGCATATCAGTCATGATAATGTTTTAATTCTTAATTCATACCTCCCCTTGCAATACTCATGTTAAATATTATTATCGTTTTACCAAAATTCCGTTTTCTTACCAAAATTCCGTTTTCTATCATTGGGGCACCTAAAGAAAACGCATAAAAGGAGACAGACTTATAAATAATGTGTTTACCGAAACACTGGGACAAATGAGGAAGTGAAGGAGCGTTGTGGTGTTAATGTGGATGCGGAGTTACGTGGAAAGACAGACAAATTAGGAAATGAAGGAGCGTTGTGGTGTTGATATGAATGTGGAGTCAATGAGCTGCATGTAAAAATCAACCGGTAGGGAAACGGTGATGGGGAGCTTCCTTAATTGACGAGAAGACGGGCCTATATTTAATCCTCTCAATGTGAAAAGTCTTGCACTATAAGATTGTTTGGAAGGAGCAGGAATAAAGTCAAACATATGTCATGAGAGTGAAGTGGTTGTTGAGATTCATACGGTCAGTACACATTACTCTAACTCTCCTATTGCAGATTGTATTTCTGGAGAAGATGGGGAGTTGCCAAAATGGATAGACTGTCGTAACTATCCTCTGTAGTCAGTAGCTGTAAGTCTCCTCCTCCTCTTCTTCCTCCTCCTCCTCCTCCTCCTTCTTCTTCTATTGTGGATCATATTTCAGGGGTAGACTGGACCTTAACCATCCTTCATTATATGCCCTCATTGACCCTCATGCAATCAGGAGGCACAAACCTAACCTTTCTTCTCTTCCCTGGTGCTGTAGAGGGACGCCTTCGTGTGGTGTCACTGATATAACCGTGCGGTTCCACTACCTGCTTATACAAATGTCCATCACCTTCATTTGCGTCCCCAGAAGGATGATGCTGGATTGCAGGAGGACATCTTAAGCCTGCAGTTCATTGGGCTAGCATTTCAGATGAACTTGATGCTACTACTACTACTATACTATTACTACTACAACTTCATCTGCCCATCAGGAACTTGAATTTGGCTGACTTCGTGCATTAATTTGTAGATGTCTGGACACCATGCATTTAAAAGGCTGGGGGCCATAAGCAAAGGGAAATACATACTAAGGATCCAGTGCCACCCTGTTGCATAAATGAATAAATCACTGACCTTTAACTCTTGCATTAGAGAGCTGAACAGAAACAGGTTGACAATATGCTGCCAAACAGGTGCTTCACACCCATTGTAATGAAGGAAGGATGCAAGCGGAGAGTCTGGAAATGCTGAGGCTATTGAAACAGGGATACTAAAGACATGAAGAAGCAAAACTGCGGCAATGGGTGAGGTTGAAGGGAGTCATTGAGAAGAGGAGAGCTGGTGAGATGAAATGTTTTTGACTCCATCCAGTTTAGAAGTGACATATATGGGAAGCTCCTCCCTACCAACATGCAAACTGTGCCCCACACAGAGGTGAATAAGACCCCTATAAAATGTCAACAGCTGTTCATGGTAAAGAAAATATGGAGTCGGCTGAGCACCTCTTATCTCTTGGAACCATATTTTGCATTGGAGGTAACATGCTGTTTCCATGGCAGGTAATAGAAACAAGGATATTAATAGATGATGAAGGACTGGGCCGTATAATCCTGAACGTTAGGGGTTATTTCTGTGGAAGATCGTGTTGAGTTTTTGATGCACTGGAAACAATAAGACTTTTACTCAAATGGGAAGTGAGCGCCAAGTTGGAAATTAGGTGAGTCACAGCCTCATCCCTTGATTGCTGAAGCAATTGTTGGGAAAAGCAGCAGGTGAATACTTAATGGATGGAGTCATCAGCATATGGGTGGACACGGTTAATTATGCAGAAAAGTACTTCATTGATGATTAGAAAGAAGAGAACTGGCGAAATGACAGAACCTTGAGGAACGCGGACATTGATAACCTTAGACGAGGACCAGTGGACGTCTACAAAGGTATCTATAGAACGACCTGAAGGGAAGCATGAGTCGATGGCACAGACAGGAGGACAGAATCTGTAAAAGAGAAGTTTGGAAATTATGAGTTTATGTCAGACTTAGTCGAAAGCCATTGATATGCCAAGTGCAACAGTAAAGCTTTCGCCAAAGCCCCAATAGGATGATGATGAAGGATCAGAAAGGAAGATGAGGAAATTGTCAGTTGAGTGTCCCTGCAGACGCCACACTGACGGTCGGAAAGATGGGTATTTGAAGAAAGATGTTTGAAAATTATGCTGTTATGAATAGTTTCAAACATTATAGAAATATTAGATATTAAAGTTATTGGACGATAGTTAGAAGGTTGGGAGTAGTTACCCTTTTTTGGTAAAGCCTGAATGAGAGCAATCATCCAGCTAAAAGGAAAGGTATTTATTAACAGGCAAGGTCGAAAGAGTGTTCCTGGGCAGGTGTCATCAAAGAAACACATTTTTTTTTTTTTTAGAACAACAGGGCGTACCTCATAAGGTTCCTAGCCTTGTGAGTATTGAGGCCAGTGGGGGTAGAAACACATCCTTTGAAGAAATTCTGATGATAGGCATGAGGAAGCCAGAGGAAAAAAGAAATGGAAGGATAACACCGGAATCATCCAAAGTGAAATTCGAGGAGAAAGGTTAGTCAGAGTTCTGCTTATCAACAGAAGAAACAGCTATAGGACCGTCAGATGGGAATAGAGAGGGGAAGGAGGATGAGGTAGTTATCTGAAAAGGTTTAGGCAAAATGCCAGAAGGAGCAGGAAGAATCTGAGTTTGAGCTCACACATATTGAGGAAATGAAATGATTTTTAGCAAGATGGAGAACAGACCTAGCACGATACCAGGCAGAAACGTATAAAGAAAAAGATTCAGGAGTAAGTCGGCTCCAGCACCATTTGTAATCCACTTCATTGTTGTGGACAGCATTGGAACAAGCAGGATTTATTTATTTATTTATTTATTTCTACATCAGGAGGAGGGTAAGAGAAAGAAATGTACGTTTCCATGTTCAGCAGGATGATCTTAATGCATGAAACACATTTTATTAGCTTTTGGCTATGGATGGAACAATAACTCCAGCGCAAATCAACGAAGTATTGCCTGGAAGCTTCATAGTCTGCAGCACGAAAGTGCCTCAGATGCCTCTACTTGAGAATATCCACAGGTCCTACTGGAAGAATAGGACTGGTTACTGAGATGAGACTGATTGGAGGAGCCAAGTGGAGAGAAAAAAGCAGTACAGTAAATAGAAAGATTGGTTTTAAGAAATAGGTCTAATATGTTGGAACTCTCCAAGATAGTCAGGCAATCCCTTTGACCTAACATAATGAAAATTCATTTGCCCTGACAGAATGCTAATCTTTTTGGCTTGACACAACGATAGTCCCTCTGACCTGACAATATCATATTCTCTGACATAATGCTGGTGCCTTTGACCTGTCGTAGTACTTATTCCTTTGACTTGACACAGTGATACAGTCACATGATCTATAGCTATTTATTGCATTATCAAGTACCAGGTAGCTGTATTTCTCATAGTTCCTTAACTAAATGGTGTTCCCTTTGGCAGATGTCTACTGCCCTGACCCAGTACCCAGCAGCAGCGCATTACATCCCCCCTGAAGACAAGGCATGTGTTCATGTTCACATGTCCACTGCCCACCTGCTTCTCTTCAGTGGATGCCCCTATACACCTTTGGCTGGCGTGGTCCTTGCCTTTGGCCTCGTGGCGATACTGGCTCCCTAGCAATGTGGGGTAGAGGCGGCTTCCTCACACCTTCGGCTGTATTTATAAACTTAAGCTTAAGTTGTGTATAAGATGGGTTGTACTCATATACTTGCTTGCCCTCATTCACACAGCTAGAAGCACTTAATTCCTAAAGCCCGGAGTTAAATCTAACATGCCATTCAGTGTATGTGGGGATATTTTCAAAAACTGCTTGTTTTCAAACCATCATATCTTAGTCAGTACACCACCTAGAAC
Organism: Coenobita brevimanus; assembly: GCF_032717465.1. NCBI lineage: Eukaryota > Metazoa > Arthropoda > Malacostraca > Decapoda > Coenobitidae > Coenobita > Coenobita brevimanus. The sequence goes on along the minus strand of NC_137024.1, from coordinate 4,718,198 downwards.
ATTCAGTGAAAGAACAAAGTATTCACCAGTCCTTCGTCTCTCTCTCTCTCTCTCTCTCTCTCTCTCAGTGCGGTTTTCGAAGCAAGTTGAGACATATTAACCCCTCCTCGCCCTCCATCTCTTCTTTCCCTAATCCTGCCCAAGTAATGACATACAGTTAAATGAAATAACTATTTCTACGTAGTTTGGTCGTGCCTTTTGGAATGTCTTCAAAATACAGGAAACACTGCTTTGGGTGGGTCGCTGTGACCATCACCCTGTTTTGTCTTTAATGCCTGGGTCATATCCATGGCACCAAGTCTTACCCCTTGATGCGACTTTACATAAGAAAGTATGATTCTGTACGTGTTGAGATATCACAATGGAGGAAGAAATAACTTGATGCTTCTTTTGCTCATCAGCAAGAAAGCTACACATGCGAGTGCTGTCAAACAATAACAGTGAACAGGTTACGATCTTGACCTGTAAAGCCCAAAAGGCAGCACTGGTCACTGGATAAGAAGTGTTTGGAATAATTGTTCAGCTGATGGACACAGCCGTTCTTTATTCCCACCACAGTTTTAAGTGACCGCCAATTTCTTTTATTACCACAGTGTCATACAAGAATAGGGGAAGCTGCCATATGACATAGGCTACACAGTGAAGTGCATGCCATGGAAAGGTGTAGAATGACTAGCTCTTGTTCCACATCGTCTGATTCACTTGCTACTGCCACCACCGCCCAACCGGCCCATGCCACCTTCACTCTTGCCAAGCCACTCACTCATGCAAGGAAGAGATTGAGTGAAAGTGCCAATGGGAAGAAAATAGAGGTGCAAGTGTCATCCTGTTCGGACCATTCCGCCCTAGCCACAGTCTTGAATGCTCAACCAAATGCAGCCTTGCCACCACAAAAGCGACGTCTCTTGTAAACTTTTGCAATCCACAACAC